>NC_134356.1:632486090-632745539 GCF_048569485.1 Anomaloglossus baeobatrachus | reverse complement strand
TGTCTGTCTGTGTCTGTCTGTGTCTGTCTGTGTCTGTCTGTGTCTGTCTGTGTCTGTCTGTGTCTGTCTGTCTGTGTCTGTCTGTGTCTGTCTGTCTGTGTCTGTCTGTCTGTGTCTGTCTGTCTGTCTGTGTCTGTCTGTCTGTCTGTGTCTGTGTCTGTCTGTGTCTGTCTCTGTGTCTGTCTGTGTCTGTCTGTCTGTGTCTGTCTGTCTGTGTCTGTCTGTCTGTGTCTGTCTGTGTCTGTCTGTGTCTGTCTGTCTGTGTCTGTCTGTCTGTGTCTGTCTGTCTGTGTCTGTCTGTCTGTGTCTGTCTGTCTGTCTGTGTCTGTCTGTCTGTCTGTCTGTGTCTGTCTGTGTCTGTCTGTCTGTGTCTGTCTGTCTGTGTCTGTCTGTCTGTGTCTGTCTGTGTCTGTCTGTCTGTGTCTGTCTGTCTGTGTCTGTCTGTCTGTGTCTGTCTGTCTGTCTGTCTGTCTGTGTCTGTCTGTGTCTGTCTGTGTCTGTCTGTGTCTGTCTGTCTGTGTCTGTCTGTGTCTGTCTGTCTGTCTGTCTGTCTGTGTCTGTCTGTGTCTGTCTGTGTCTGTCTGTGTCTGTCTGTCTGTGTCTGTCTGTCTGTGTCTGTCTGTGTCTGTCTGTCTGTGTCTGTCTGTGTCTGTCTGTCTGTCTGTCTGTGTCTGTCTGTCTGTGTCTGTCTGTGTCTGTCTGTGTCTGTCTGTGTCTGTTGTCTGTGTCTGTCTGTCTGTGTCTGTCTGTGTCTGTCTGTGTCTGTGTCTGTCTGTCTGTGTCTGTCTGTGTCTGTCTGTGTCTGTCTGTCTGTGTCTGTCTGTCTGTGTCTGTCTGTCTGTGTCTGTCTGTCTGTCTGTGTCTGTGTCTGTCTGTGTCTGTCTGTGTCTGTCTGTCTGTCTGTGTCTGTCTGTGTCTGTCTGTCTGTGTCTGTCTGTGTCTGTCTGTGTCTGTCTGTCTGTGTCTGTCTGTCTGTGTCTGTCTGTCTGTGTCTGTCTGTGTCTGTCTGTGTCTGTCTGTGTCTGTCTGTGTCTGTCTGTCTGTCTGTCTGTCTGTGTCTGTCTGTCTGTGTCTGTCTGTCTGTGTCTGTCTGTCTGTCTGTCTGTCTGTCTGTGTCTGTCTGTGTCTGTGTCTGTCTGTCTGTGTCTGTCTGTCTGTCTGTCTGTCTGTGTCTGTCTGTCTGTCTGTCTGTCTGTGTCTGTCTGTGTCTGTCTGTGTCTGTCTGTCTGTCTGTCTGTCTGTGTCTGTCTGTCTGTGTCTGTCTGTGTCTGTCTGTGTCTGTCTGTGTCTGTCTGTGTCTGTCTGTCTGTGTCTGTCTGTGTCTGTCTGTCTGTCTGTGTCTGTCTGTCTGTGTCTGTCTGTGTCTGTCTGTGTCTGTCTGTCTGTCTGTCTGTCTGTGTCTGTCTGTCTGTGTCTGTCTGTCTGTGTCTGTCTGTGTCTGTCTGTCTGTGTCTGTCTGTGTCTGTCTGTGTCTGTCTGTCTGTGTCTGTCTGTGTCTGTCTGTGTCTGTCTGTGTCTGTCTGTGTCTGTCTGTCTGTGTCTGTCTGTCTGTGTCTGTCTGTGTCTGTCTGTGTCTGTCTGTGTCTGTCTGTCTGTGTCTGTCTGTGTCTGTCTGTCTGTGTCTGTCTGTGTCTGTCTGTGTCTGTCTGTGTCTGTCTGTCTGTGTCTGTCTGTCTGTGTCTGTCTGTCTGTCTGTGTCTGTCTGTCTGTCTGTCTGTGTCTGTCTGTGTCTGTCTGTGTCTGTCTGTCTGTGTCTGTCTGTGTCTGTCTGTGTCTGTCTGTGTCTGTCTGTCTGTGTGTCTGTCTGTGTCTGTCTGTGTCTGTCTGTCTGTGTCTGTCTGTCTGTCTGTCTGTGTCTGTCTGTGTCTGTCTGTGTCTGTCTGTCTGTCTGTGTCTGTCTGTGTCTGTCTGTCTGTGTCTGTCTGTGTCTGTCTGTGTCTGTCTGTCTGTGTCTGTCTGTCTGTGTCTGTCTGTCTGTGTCTGTCTGTGTCTGTCTGTCTGTCTGTCTGTCTGTCTGTCTGTCTGTCTGTCTGTCTGTGTCTGTCTGTGTCTGTCTGTCTGTCTGTCTGTGTCTGTCTGTCTGTGTCTGTCTGTGTCTGTCTGTCTGTGTCTGTCTGTGTCTGTCTGTGTCTGTCTGTCTGTGTCTGTCTGTCTGTGTCTGTCTGTCTGTCTGTCTGTGTCTGTCTGTCTGTGTCTGTCTGTCTGTGTCTGTCTGTGTCTGTCTGTCTGTGTCTGTCTGTGTCTGTCTGTCTGTGTCTGTCTGTGTCTGTCTGTGTCTGTCTGTGTCTGTCTGTGTCTGTCTGTGTCTGTCTGTGTCTGTCTGTCTGTGTCTGTCTGTGTCTGTCTGTGTCTGTCTGTGTCTGTCTGTGTCTGTCTGTGTCTGTCTGTCTGTGTCTGTCTGTGTCTGTCTGTGTCTGTCTGTGTCTGTCTGTGTCTGTCTGTGTCTGTCTGTCTGTGTCTGTCTGTCTGTGTCTGTCTGTCTGTCTGTCTGTCTGTGTCTGTCTGTGTCTGTCTGTGTCTGTCTGTCTGTCTGTCTGTCTGTCTGTGTCTGTCTGTGTCTGTCTGTCTGTGTCTGTCTGTGTCTGTCTGTGTCTGTCTGTGTCTGTCTGTGTCTGTCTGTCTGTCTGTGTCTGTCTGTGTCTGTCTGTGTCTGTCTGTCTGTGTCTGTCTGTGTCTGTCTGTGTCTGTCTGTCTGTGTCTGTCTGTGTCTGTCTGTCTGTCTGTCTGTCTGTCTGTCTGTCTGTGTCTGTCTGTGTCTGTCTGTCTGTGTCTGTCTGTGTCTGTCTGTCTGTGTCTGTCTGTGTCTGTCTGTCTGTGTCTGTCTGTGTCTGTCTGTGTCTGTCTGTCTGTGTCTGTCTGTCTGTGTCTGTCTGTCTGTGTCTGTCTGTCTGTGTCTGTCTGTCTGTGTCTGTCTGTCTGTGTCTGTCTGTGTCTGTCTGTCTGTGTCTGTCTGTCTGTGTCTGTCTGTCTGTGTCTGTCTGTGTCTGTCTGTGTCTGTCTGTGTCTGTCTGTGTCTGTCTGTGTCTGTCTGTCTGTGTCTGTCTGTGTCTGTCTGTCTGTGTCTGTCTGTGTCTGTCTGTCTGTGTCTGCTGTCTGTCTGTGTCTGTCTGTGTCTGTCTGTGTCTGTCTGTGTCTGTCTGTCTGTGTCTGTCTGTGTCTGTCTGTGTCTGTCTGTGTCTGTCTGTCTGTGTCTGTCTGTGTCTGTCTGTGTCTGTCTGTCTGTGTCTGTCTGTCTGTGTCTGTCTGTGTCTGTCTGTGTCTGTCTGTCTGTCTGTCTGTGTCTGTCTGTCTGTGTCTGTCTGTGTCTGTCTGTGTCTGTCTGTGTCTGTCTGTCTGTCTGTGTCTGTCTGTCTGTGTCTGTCTGTCTGTGTCTGTCTGTGTCTGTCTGTGTCTGTCTGTGTCTGTCTGTGTCTGTCTGTGTCTGTCTGTGTCTGTCTGTGTCTGTCTGTGTCTGTCTGTGTCTGTCTGTGTCTGTCTGTGTCTGTCTGTGTCTGTCTGTGTCTGTCTGTGTCTGTCTGTGTCTGTCTGTGTCTGTCTGTGTCTGTCTGTGTCTGTCTGTGTCTGTCTGTGTCTGTCTGTGTCTGTCTGTCTGTGTCTGTCTGTGTCTGTCTGTGTCTGTCTGTGTCTGTCTGTGTCTGTCTGTGTCTGTCTGTGTCTGTCTGTGTCTGTCTGTGTCTGTCGTCTGTCTGTCTGTGTCTGTCTGTCTGTCTGTCTGTGTCTGTCTGTCTGTGTCTGTCTGTGTCTGTCTGTCTGTGTCTGTCTGTGTCTGTCTGTCTGTGTCTGTCTGTCTGTGTCTGTCTGTGTCTGTCTGTGTCTGTCTGTGTCTGTCTGTCTGTGTCTGTCTGTGTCTGTCTGTCTGTCTGTCTGTGTCTGTCTGTCTGTGTCTGTCTGTGTCTGTCTGTCTGTCTGTCTGTCTGTCTGTGTCTGTCTGTGTCTGTCTGTCTGTGTCTGTCTGTCTGTGTCTGTCTGTGTCTGTCTGTCTGTCTGTCTGTCTGTCTGTCTGTGTCTGTCTGTGTCTGTCTGTGTCTGTCTGTGTCTGTCTGTGTCTGTCTGTCTGTCTGTCTGTGTCTGTCTGTGTCTGTCTGGTCTGTGTCTGTGTCTGTCTGTGTCTGTCTGTCTGTGTCTGTCTGTCTGTCTGTCTGTCTGTGTCTGTCTGTGTCTGTCTGTCTGTGTCTGTCTGTGTCTGTCTGTGTCTGTCTGTGTCTGTCTGTGTCTGTCTGTCTGTCTGTGTCTGTCTGTGTCTGTGTCTGTCTGTGTCTGTCTGTCTGTGTCTGTCTGTGTCTGTCTGTCTGTGTCTGTCTGTCTGTGTCTGTCTGTGTCTGTCTGTCTGTGTCTGTCTGTGTCTGTCTGTCTGTGTCTGTCTGTCTGTGTCTGTCTGTGTCTGTCTGTGTCTGTCTGTCTGTGTCTGTCTGTGTCTGTCTGTGTCTGTCTGTCTGTCTGTGTCTGTCTGTGTCTGTCTGTCTGTGTCTGTCTGTCTGTCTGTGTCTGTCTGTGTCTGTCTGTGTCTGTCTGTGTCTGTCTGTGTCTGTCTGTCTGTGTCTGTCTGTGTCTGTCTGTGTCTGTCTGTGTCTGTCTGTGTCTGTCTGTGTCTGTCTGTGTCTGTCTGTGTCTGTCTGTGTCTGTCTGTCTGTGTCTGTCTGTGTCTGTCTGTGTCTGTCTGTCTGTCTGTCTGTGTCTGTCTGTGTCTGTCTGTCTGTGTCTGTCTGTGTCTGTCTGTGTCTGTCTGTGTCTGTCTGTGTCTGTCTGTGTCTGTCTGTCTGTGTCTGTGTCTGTCTGTCTGTCTGTGTCTGTCTGTGTCTGTCTGTGTCTGTCTGTGTCTGTCTGTGTCTGTCTGTGTCTGTCTGTGTCTGTCTGTGTCTGTCTGTGTCTGTCTGTGTCTGTCTGTGTCTGTCTGTCTGTGTCTGTCTGTGTCTGTCTGTGTCTGTCTGTGTCTGTCTGTCTGTCTGTGTCTGTCTGTGTCTGTCTGTGTCTGTCTGTCTGTCTGTCTGTCTGTGTCTGTCTGTCTGTGTCTGTCTGTCTGTCTGTCTGTCTGTCTGTGTCTGTCTGTCTGTGTCTGTCTGTCTGTGTCTGTCTGTGTCTGTCTGTGTCTGTCTGTGTCTGTCTGTGTCTGTCTGTGTCTGTCTGTGTCTGTCTGTGTCTGTCTGTGTCTGTCTGTCTGTGTCTGTCTGTGTCTGTCTGTCTGTGTCTGTCTGTGTCTGTCTGTGTCTGTCTGTCTGTCTGTGTCTGTCTGTGTCTGTCTGTGTCTGTCTGTGTCTGTCTGTGTCTGTCTGTGTCTGTCTGTCTGTCTGTCTGTGTCTGTCTGTGTCTGTCTGTCTGTGTCTGTCTGTCTGTGTCTGTCTGTGTCTGTCTGTGTCTGTCTGTGTCTGTCTGTCTGTGTCTGTCTGTCTGTGTCTGTCTGTGTCTGTCTGTGTCTGTCTGTGTCTGTCTGTCTGTCTGTCTGTGTCTGTCTGTCTGTGTCTGTGTCTGTCTGTCTGTGTCTGTCTGTGTCTGTCTGTGTCTGTCTGTGTCTGTCTGTGTCTGTCTGTGTCTGTCTGTGTCTGTCTGTGTCTGTCTGTGTCTGTCTGTGTCTGTCTGTGTCTGTCTGTGTCTGTCTGTGTCTGTCTGTGTCTGTCTGTGTCTGTCTGTCTGTGTCTGTCTGTGTCTGTCTGTGTCTGTCTGTGTCTGTCTGTCTGTCTGTGTCTGTCTGTGTCTGTCTGTCTGTGTCTGTCTGTCTGTCTGTCTGTCTGTGTCTGTCTGTCTGTCTGTGTCTGTCTGTCTGTGTCTGTCTGTGTCTGTCTGTGTCTGTCTGTGTCTGTCTGTGTCTGTCTGTGTCTGTCTGTGTCTGTCTGTCTGTGTCTGTCTGTGTCTGTCTGTGTCTGTCTGTGTCTGTCTGTGTCTGTCTGTCTGTCTGTCTGTCTGTGTCTGTCTGTGTCTGTCTGTGTCTGTCTGTGTCTGTCTGTGTCTGTCTGTGTCTGTCTGTGTCTGTCTGTCTGTGTCTGTCTGTGTCTGTCTGTCTGTCTGTGTCTGTCTGTGTCTGTCTGTGTCTGTCTGTGTCTGTCTGTCTGTCTGTCTGTCTGTGTCTGTCTGTGTCTGTCTGTCTGTGTCTGTCTGTGTCTGTCTGTCTGTGTCTGTCTGTGTCTGTCTGTGTCTGTCTGTCTGTGTCTGTCTGTCTGTCTGTGTCTGTCTGTGTCTGTCTGTCTGTGTCTGTCTGTGTCTGTCTGTGTCTGTCTGTGTCTGTCTGTCTGTCTGTCTGTCTGTGTCTGTCTGTCTGTCTGTCTGTCTGTCTGTCTGTCTGTCTGTCTGTGTCTGTCTGTGTCTGTCTGTGTCTGTCTGTGTCTGTCTGTCTGTGTCTGTCTGTCTGTGTCTGTCTGTGTCTGTCTGTGTCTGTCTGTGTCTGTCTGTGTCTGTCTGTCTGTGTCTGTCTGTGTCTGTCTGTGTCTGTCTGTCTGTGTCTGTCTGTGTCTGTCTGTGTCTGTCTGTCTGTGTCTGTCTGTCTGTCTGTCTGTCTGTGTCTGTCTGTCTGTCTGTCTGTCTGTCTGTCTGTCTGTGTCTGTCTGTGTCTGTCTGTGTCTGTCTGTGTCTGTCTGTGTCTGTCTGTGTCTGTCTGTGTCTGTCTGTGTCTGTCTGTCTGTCTGTGTCTGTCTGTGTCTGTCTGTGTCTGTCTGTGTCTGTCTGTGTCTGTCTGTCTGTCTGTCTGTCTGTCTGTGTCTGTCTGTCTGTCTGTGTCTGTCTGTCTGTCTGTCTGTGTCTGTCTGTGTCTGTCTGTGTCTGTCTGTCTGTGTCTGTCTGTGTCTGTCTGTCTGTGTCTGTCTGTGTCTGTCTGTCTGTGTCTGTCTGTGTCTGTCTGTCTGTGTCTGTCTGTGTCTGTCTGTCTGTGTCTGTCTGTGTCTGTCTGTGTCTGTCTGTGTCTGTCTGTGTCTGTCTGTGTCTGTCTGTCTGTGTCTGTCTGTGTCTGTCTGTCTGTCTGTGTCTGTCTGTGTCTGTCTGTGTCTGTCTGTGTCTGTCTGTCTGTCTGTCTGTGTCTGTCTGTGTCTGTCTGTGTCTGTCTGTGTCTGTCTGTGTCTGTCTGTCTGTGTCTGTCTGTCTGTGTCTGTCTGTGTCTGTCTGTGTCTGTCTGTGTCTGTCTGTGTCTGTCTGTCTGTCTGTGTCTGTCTGTGTCTGTCTGTGTCTGTCTGTGTCTGTCTGTGTCTGTCTGTGTCTGTCTGTGTCTGTCTGTGTCTGTCTGTCTGTGTCTGTCTGTGTCTGTGTTCTGTCTGTCTGTGTCTGTCTGTGTCTGTCTGTGTCTGTCTGTGTCTGTCTGTCTGTCTGTCTGTCTGTCTGTCTGTGTCTGTCTGTCTGTGTCTGTCTGTGTCTGTCTGTGTCTGTCTGTGTCTGTCTGTCTGTGTCTGTCTGTGTCTGTCTGTCTGTGTCTGTCTGTGTCTGTCTGTCTGTGTCTGTCTGTGTCTGTCTGTCTGTGTCTGTCTGTGTCTGTCTGTCTGTGTCTGTCTGTCTGTGTCTGTCTGTGTCTGTCTGTGTCTGTCTGTGTCTGTCTGTCTGTGTCTGTCTGTCTGTGTCTGTCTGTGTCTGTCTGTCTGTGTCTGTCTGTGTCTGTCTGTCTGTCTGTGTCTGTCTGTGTCTGTCTGTGTCTGTCTGTCTGTGTCTGTCTGTGTCTGTCTGTCTGTCTGTCTGTCTGTCTGTCTGTCTGTGTCTGTCTGTCTGTCTGTGTCTGTCTGTGTCTGTCTGTGTCTGTCTGTCTGTGTCTGTCTGTGTCTGTCTGTCTGTGTCTGTCTGTGTCTGTCTGTCTGTGTCTGTCTGTGTCTGTCTGTCTGTGTCTGTCTGTGTCTGTCTGTCTGTGTCTGTCTGTGTCTGTCTGTGTCTGTCTGTGTCTGTCTGTGTCTGTCTGTGTCTGTCTGTGTCTGTCTGTGTCTGTCTGTGTCTGTCTGTGTCTGTCTGTGTCTGTCTGTGTCTGTCTGTGTCTGTCTGTGTCTGTGTCTGTGTCTGTGTCTGTCTGTGTCTGTCTGTGTCTGTCTGTGTCTGTCTGTGTCTGTCTGTGTCTGTCTGTGTCTGTCTGTGTCTGTCTGTCTGTGTCTGTCTGTCTGTGTCTGTCTGTGTCTGTCTGTGTCTGTCTGTGTCTGTCTGTGTCTGTCTGTGTCTGTCTGTGTCTGTCTGTCTGTGTCTGTCTGTGTCTGTCTGTGTCTGTCTGTCTGTGTCTGTCTGTGTCTGTCTGTGTCTGTCTGGTCTGTGTCTGTCTGTCTGTCTGTCTGTCTGTGTCTGTCTGTGTCTGTCTGTCTGTCTGTGTCTGTCTGTGTCTGTCTGTGTCTGTCTGTCTGTGTCTGTCTGTGTCTGTCTGTCTGTGTCTGTCTGTGTCTGTCTGTGTCTGTCTGTGTCTGTCTGTCTGTGTCTGTCTGTGTCTGTCTGTCTGTGTCTGTCTGTGTCTGTCTGTGTCTGTCTGTCTGTGTCTGTCTGTCTGTCTGTCTGTGTCTGTCTGTGTCTGTCTGTGTCTGTCTGTGTCTGTCTGTGTCTGTCTGTCTGTGTCTGTCTGTCTGTGTCTGTCTGTGTCTGTCTGTCTGTCTGTCTGTGTCTGTCTGTCTGTGTCTGTCTGTGTCTGTCTGTGTCTGTCTGTGTCTGTCTGTGTCTGTCTGTGTCTGTCTGTGTCTGTCTGTCTGTCTGTCTTGTCTGTCTGTGTCTGTCTGTGTCTGTCTGTGTCTGTCTGTGTCTGTCTGTCTGTCTGTCTGTGTCTGTCTGTCTGTCTGTCTGTGTCTGTCTGTCTGTGTCTGTCTGTCTGTGTCTGTCTGTCTGTGTCTGTCTGTGTCTGTCTGTCTGTGTCTGTCTGTGTCTGTCTGTCTGTGTCTGTCTGTGTCTGTCTGTCTGTGTCTGTCTGTGTCTGTCTGTGTCTGTCTGTGTCTGTCTGTGTCTGTCTGTCTGTGTCTGTCTGTCTGTCTGTCTGTCTGTGTCTGTCTGTGTCTGTCTGTGTCCTGTCTGTCTGTGTCTGTCTGTGTCTGTCTGTGTCTGTCTGTCTGTCTGTGTCTGTCTGTGTCTGTCTGTGTCTGTCTGTGTCTGTCTGTGTCTGTCTGTGTCTGTCTGTGTCTGTCTGTGGTCTGTCTGTGTCTGTCTGTTGTCTGTCTGTCTGTGTCTGTCTGTGTCTGTCTGTGTCTGTCTGTGTCTGTCTGTCTGTCTGTCTGTCTGTGTCTGTCTGTCTTCTGTGTCTGTCTGTGTCTGTCTGTGTCTGTCTGTGTCTGTCTGTCTGTGTCTGTCTGTGTCTGTCTGTCTGTGTCTGTCTGTCTGTGTCTGTCTTGTCTGTCTGTCTGTCTGTCTGTGTCTGTCTGTGTCTGTCTGTGTCTGTCTGTCTGTGTCGTCTGTCTGTGTCTGTCTGTCTGTGTCTGTCTGTCTGGTCTGTCTGTGTCTGTCTGTGTCTGTCTGTCTGTGTCTGTCTGTGTCTGTCTGTGTCTGTCTGTGTCTGTCTGTGTCTGTCTGTGTCTGTCTGTGTCTGTCTGTGTCTGTCTGTCCTGTGTCTGTCTGTCTGTCTGTGTCTGTCTGTCTGTGTCTGTCTGTGTCTGTCTGTGTCTGTCTGTCTGTGTCTGTCTGTCTGTGTCTGTCTGTCTGTGTCTGTCTGTCTGTGTCTGTCTGTGTCTGTCTGTGTCTGTCTGTGTCTGTCTGTCTGTGTCTGTCTGTCTGTGTCTGTCTGTGTCTGTCTGTCTGTCTGTCTGTCTGTCTGTCTGTCTGTGTCTGTCTGTGTCTGTCTGTGTCTGTCTGTGTCTGTCTGTCTGTCTGTCTGTGTCTGTCTGTGTCTGTCTGTGTCTGTCTGTCTGTGTCTGTCTGTCTGTCTGTCTGTGTCTGTCTGTGTCTGTCTGTCTGTCTGTCTGTGTCTGTCTGTGTCTGTCTGTGTCTGTCTGTCTGTCTGTCTGTGTCTGTCTGTGTCTGTCTGTCTGTGTCTGTCTGTGTCTGTCTGTCTGTGTCTGTCTGTGTCTGTCTGTCTGTGTCTGTCTGTGTCTGTCTGTCTGTGTCTGTCTGTGTCTGTCTGTGTCTGTCTGTCTGTGTCTGTCTGTCTGTGTCTGTCTGTCTGTGTCTGTCTGTGTCTGTCTGTGTCTGTCTGTGTCTGTCTGTGTCTGTCTGTCTGTCTGTGTCTGTCTGTGTCTGTCTGTGTCTGTCTGTGTCTGTCTGTGTCTGTCTGTGTCTGTCTGTGTCTGTCTGTGTCTGTCTGTGTCTGTCTGTGTCTGTCTGTCTGTGTCTGTCTGTGTCTGTCTGTGTCTGTCTGTGTCTGTCTGTGTCTGTCTGTGTCTGTCTGTGTCTGTCTGTGTCTGTCTGTCTGTCTGTCTGTCTGTGTCTGTCTGTCTGTGTCTGTCTGTCTGTGTCTGTCTGTCTGTGTCTGTCTGTGTCTGTCTGTGTCTGTCTGTGTCTGTCTGTCTGTGTCTGTCTGTGTCTGTCTGTCTGTGTCTGTCTGTGTCTGTCTGTGTCTGTCTGTCTGTGTCTGTCTGTCTGTGTCTGTCTGTGTCTGTCTGTGTCTGTCTGTGTCTGTCTGTGTCTGTCTGTGTCTGTCTGTCTGTGTCTGTCTGTGTCTGTCTGTGTCTGTCTGTGTCTGTCTGTGTCTGTCTGTGTCTGTCTGTGTCTGTCCTGTGTCTGTCTGTGTCTGTCTGTGTCTGTCTGTGTCTGTCTGTGTCTGTCTGTGTCTGTCTGTGTCTGTCTGTCTGTGTCTGTCTGTGTCTGTCTGTGTCTGTCTGTGTCTGTCTGTGTCTGTCTGTGTCTGTCTGTGTCTGTCTGTCTGTCTGTCTGTGTCTGTCTGTCTGTGTCTGTCTGTCTGTCTGTCTGTGTCTGTCTGTCTGTCTGTGTCTGTCTGTGTCTGTCTGTGTCTGTCTGTGTCTGTCTGTCTGTGTCTGTCTGTGTCTGTCTGTCTGTGTCGTCTGTCTGTGTCTGTCTGTCTGTGTCTGTCTGTGTCTGTCTGTCTGTCTGTGTCTGTCTGTGTCTGTCTGTGTCTGTCTGTGTCTGTCTGTGTCTGTCTGTGTCTGTCTGTCTGTGTCTGTCTGTCTGTCTGTGTCTGTCTGTGTCTGTCTGTGTCTGTCTGTGTCTGTCTGTGTCTGTCTGTCTGTGTCTGTCTGTGTCTGTCTGTGTCTGTCTGTGTCTGTCTGTCTGTGTCTGTCTGTGTCTGTCTGTCTGTCTGTCTGTCTGTCTGTGTCTGTCTGTCTGTCTGTGTCTGTCTGTGTCTGTCTGTCTGTCTGTGTCTGTCTGTGTCTGTCTGTGTCTGTCTGTGTCTGTCTGTGTCTGTCTGTCTGTGTCTGTCTGTGTCTGTCTGTGTCTGTCTGTCTGTGTCTGTCTGTGTCTGTCTGTGTCTGTCTGTCTGTGTCTGTCTGTGTCTGTCTGTGTCTGTCTGTGTCTGTCTGTGTCTGTCTGTCTGTGTCTGTCTGTCTGTCTGTGTCTGTCTGTGTCTGTCTGTGTCTGTCTGTGTCTGTCTGTCTGTGTCTGTCTGTGTCTGTCTGTGTCTGTCTGTGTCTGTCTGTGTCTGTCTGTGTCTGTCTGTGTCTGTCTGTCTGTGTCTGTCTGTGTCTGTCTGTGTCTGTCTGTCTGTGTCTGTCTGTGTCTGTCTGTGTCTGTCTGTGTCTGTCTGTGTCTGTCTGTCTGTGTCTGTCTGTCTGTCTGTGTCTGTCTGTGTCTGTCTGTGTCTGTCTGTGTCTGTCTGTGTCTGTCTGTGTCTGTCTGTGTCTGTCTGTCTGTGTCTGTCTGTCTGTGTCTGTCTGTCTGTGTCTGTCTGTCTGTGTCTGTCTGTCTGTCTGTGTCTGTCTGTGTCTGTCTGTGTCTGTCTGTGTCTGTCTGTGTCTGTCTGTGTCTGTCTGTCTGTGTCTGTCTGTGTCTGTCTGTGTCTGTCTGTCTGTGTCTGTCTGTGTCTGTCTGTCTGTCTGTCTGTGTCTGTCTGTGTCTGTCTGTGTCTGTCTGTGTCTGTCTGTGTCTGTCTGTCTGTGTCTGTCTGTCTGTCTGTCTGTGTCTGTCTGTCTGTCTGTCTGTGTCTGTCTGTCTGTGTCTGTCTGTGTCTGTCTGTGTCTGTCTGTGTCTGTCTGTGTCTGTCTGTCTGTGTCTGTCTGTGTCTGTCTGTGTCTGTCTGTCTGTGTCTGTCTGTGTCTGTCTGTCTGTCTGTCTGTGTCTGTCTGTCTGTGTCTGTGTCTGTCTGTGTCTGTCTGTGTCTGTCTGTGTCTGTCTGTGTCTGTGTCTGTGTCTGTCTGTGTCTGTCTGTGTCTGTCTGTGTCTGTCTGTGTCTGTCTGTGTCTGTCTGTGTCTGTCTGTGTCTGTCTGTGTCTGTCTGTGTCTGTCTGTGTCTGTCTGTCTGTGTCTGTCTGTGTCTGTCTGTGTCTGTCTGTGTCTGTCTGTCTGTCTGTCTGTCTGTCTGTGTCTGTCTGTCTGTGTCTGTCTGTCTGTGTCTGTCTGTCTGTGTCTGTCTGTCTGTGTCTGTCTGTCTGTGTCTGTCTGTGTCTGTCTGTCTGTGTCTGTGTCTGTCTGTGTCTGTCTGTGTCTGTCTGTCTGTCTGTCTGTGTCTGTCTGTGTCTGTCTGTGTCTGTCTGTGTCTGTCTGTCTGTCTGTCTGTGTCTGTCTGTCTGTGTCTGTCTGTGTCTGTCTGTGTCTGTCTGTCTGTGTCTGTCTGTCTGTGTCTGTCTGTCTGTGTCTGTCTGTGTCTGTCTGTCTGTGTCTGTCTGTGTCTGTCTGTGTCTGTCTGTGTCTGTCTGTGTCTGTCTGTGTCTGTCTGTCTGTCTGTCTGTCTGTGTCTGTCTGTGTCTGTCTGTGTCTGTCTGTGTCTGTCTGTCTGTGTCTGTCTGTGTCTGTCTGTGTCTGTCTGTGTCTGTCTGTGTCTGTCTGTCTGTCTGTCTGTGTCTGTCTGTCTGTGTCTGTCTGTGTCTGTCTGTGTCTGTCTGTCTGTCTGTCTGTGTCTGTCTGTCTGTGTCTGTCTGTCTGTCTGTCTGTGTCTGTCTGTCTGTCTGTGTCTGTCTGTGTCTGTCTGTGTCTGTCTGTGTCTGTCTGTGTCTGTCTGTGTCTGTCTGTGTCTGTCTGTCTGTGTCTGTCTGTGTCTGTCTGTGTCTGTCTGTCTGTGTCTGTCTGTGTCTGTCTGTGTCTGTCTGTCTGTGTCTGTCTGTCTGTGTCTGTCTGTGTCTGTCTGTGTCTGTCTGTGTCTGTCTGTGTCTGTCTGTCTGTCTGTCTGTGTCTGTCTGTCTGTCTGTCTGTGTCTGTCTGTGTCTGTCTGTCTGTCTGTCTGTGTCTGTCTGTCTGTGTCTGTCTGTCTGTCTGTGTCTGTCTGTGTCTGTCTGTCTGTCTGTCTGTGTCTGTCTGTCTGTGTCTGTCTGTGTCTGTCTGTGTCTGTCTGTGTCTGTCTGTGTCTGTCTGTGTCTGTCTGTCTGTGTCTGTCTGTGTCTGTCTGTGTCTGTCTGTCTGTGTCTGTCTGTGTCTGTCTGTGTCTGTCTGTCTGTGTCTGTCTGTCTGTCTGTGTCTGTCTGTCTGTCTGTCTGTGTCTGTCTGTGTCTGTCTGTGTCTGTCTGTGTCTGTCTGTCTGTCTGTCTGTGTCTGTCTGTCTGTCTGTCTGTGTCTGTCTGTGTCTGTCTGTCTGTCTGTCTGTGTCTGTCTGTCTGTCTGTCTGTCTGTGTCTGTCTGTGTCTGTCTGTCTGTCTGTCTGTGTCTGTCTGTCTGTGTCTGTCTGTCTGTCTGTCTGTGTCTGTCTGTGTCTGTCTGTGTCTGTCTGTGTCTGTCTGTGTCTGTCTGTCTGTGTCTGTCTGTGTCTGTCTGTGTCTGTCTGTCTGTGTCTGTCTGTGTCTGTCTGTGTCTGTCTGTCTGTGTCTGTCTGTCTGTGTCTGTCTGTGTCTGTCTGTGTCTGTCTGTGTCTGTCTGTGTCTGTCTGTCTGTGTCTGTCTGTGTCTGTCTGTCTGTGTCTGTCTGTGTCTGTCTGTGTCTGTCTGTCTGTGTCTGTCTGTGTCTGTCTGTGTCTGTCTGTCTGTGTCTGTCTGTCTGTGTCTGTCTGTGTCTGTCTGTGTCTGTCTGTGTCTGTCTGTCTGTCTGTCTGTGTCTGTCTGTCTGTCTGTCTGTGTCTGTCTGTGTCTGTCTGTCTGTCTGTGTCTGTCTGTCTGTCTGTGTCTGTCTGTCTGTCTGTCTGTGTCTGTCTGTCTGTCTGTGTCTGTCTGTGTCTGTCTGTGTGTCTGTCTGTGTCTGTCTGTGTCTGTCTGTCTGTGTCTGTCTGTCTGTGTCTGTCTGTCTGTGTCTGTCTGTCTGTGTCTGTCTGTGTCTGTCTGTGTCTGTCTGTCTGTGTCTGTCTGTCTGTGTCTGTCTGTGTCTGTCTGTGTCTGTCTGTGTCTGTCTGTCTGTCTGTCTGTGTCTGTCTGTCTGTGTCTGTCTGTCTGTGTCTGTCTGTCTGTGTCTGTCTGTCTGTGTCTGTCTGTGTCTGTCTGTGTCTGTCTGTGTCTGTCTGTGTCTGTCTGTCTGTGTCTGTCTGTCTGTGTCTGTCTGTGTCTGTCTGTGTCTGTCTGTGTCTGTCTGTCTGTCTGTCTGTGTCTGTCTGTCTGTGTCTGTCTGTCTGTGTCTGTCTGTCTGTGTCTGTCTGTGTCTGTCTGTCTGTGTCTGTCTGTCTGTGTCTGTCTGTCTGTGTCTGTCTGTCTGTGTCTGTCTGTCTGTGTCTGTCTGTGTCTGTCTGTGTCTGTCTGTGTCTGTCTGTCTGTGTCTGTCTGTGTCTGTCTGTGTCTGTCTGTGTCTGTCTGTCTGTGTCTGTCTGTGTCTGTCTGTGTCTGTCTGTGTCTGTCTGTGTCTGTCTGTGTCTGTCTGTGTCTGTCTGTGTCTGTCTGTGTCTGTCTGTGTCTGTCTGTGTCTGTCTGTGTCTGTCTGTCTGTGTCTGTCTGTCTGTGTCTGTCTGTGTCTGTCTGTGTCTGTCTGTGTCTGTCTGTGTCTGTCTGTCTGTGTCTGTCTGTCTGTGTCTGTCTGTGTCTGTCTGTGTCTGTCTGTCTGTCTGTCTGTGTCTGTCTGTCTGTCTGTCTGTCTGTCTGTCTGTCTGTGTCTGTCTGTGTCTGTCTGTGTCTGTCTGTGTCTGTCTGTGTCTGTCTGTCTGTCTGTGTCTGTCTGTGTCTGTCTGTGTCTGTCTGTCTGTCTGTGTCTGTCTGTGTCTGTCTGTCTGTGTCTGTCTGTGTCTGTCTGTCTGTGTCTGTCTGTGTCTGTCTGTGTCTGTCTGTGTCTGTCTGTCTGTGTCTGTCTGTCTGTGTCTGTCTGTGTCTGTGTCTGTGTCTGTCTGTGTCTGTCTGTGTCTGTGGTCTGTGTCTGTCTGTGTCTGTCTGTCTGTCTGTCTGTGTCTGTCTGTGTCTGTCTGTCTGTGTCTGTCTGTCTGTGTCTGTCTGTGTCTGTCTGTGTCTGTCTGTCTGTGTCTGTCTGTGTCTGTCTGTCTGTGTCTGTCTGTGTCTGTCTGTGTCTGTCTGTGTCTGTCTGTGTCTGTCTGTGTCTGTCTGTGTCTGTCTGTGTCTGTCTGTGTCTGTCTGTCTGTGTCTGTCTGTGTCTGTCTGTCTGTGTCTGTCTGTGTCTGTCTGTGTCTGTCTGTGTCTGTCTGTCTGTGTCTGTCTGTCTGTGTCTGTCTGTCTGTGTCTGTCTGTGTCTGTCTGTGTCTGTCTGTGTCTGTCTGTGTCTGTCTGTGTCTGTCTGTGTCTGTCTGTGTCTGTCTGTGTCTGTCTGTCTGTCTGTCTGTGTCTGTCTGTCTGTGTCTGTCTGTGTCTGTCTGTGTCTGTCTGTGTCTGTCTGTGTCTGTCTGTGTCTGTCTGTGTCTGTCTGTCTGTGTCTGTCTGTGTCTGTCTGTGTCTGTCTGTGTCTGTCTGTGTCTGTCTGTCTGTGTCTGTCTGTGTCTGTCTGTGTCTGTCTGTGTCTGTCTGTGTCTGTCTGTGTCTGTCTGTGTCTGTCTGTGTCTGTCTGTGTCTGTCTGTGTCTGTCTGTCTGTGTCTGTCTGTCTGTGTCTGTCTGTGTCTGTCTGTGTCTGTCTGTGTCTGTCTGTGTCTGTCTGTGTCTGTCTGTGTCTGTCTGTGTCTGTCTGTGTCTGTCTGTGTCTGTCTGTGTCTGTCTGTGTCTGTCTGTCTGTCTGTCTGTGTCTGTCTGTCTGTCTGTCTGTCTGTGTCTGTCTGTCTGTGTCTGTCTGTCTGTGTCTGTCTGTCTGTCTGTGTCTGTCTGTCTGTGTCTGTCTGTCTGTGTCTGTCTGTGTCTGTCTGTGTCTGTCTGTCTGTGTCTGTCTGTGTCTGTCTGTGTCTGTCTGTGTCTGTCTGTGTCTGTCTGTGTCTGTCTGTGTCTGTCTGTGTCTGTCTGTGTCTGTCTGTCTGTGTCTGTCTGTGTCTGTCTGTGTCTGTCTGTGTCTGTCTGTCTGTGTCTGTCTGTGTCTGTCTGTCTGTGTCTGTCTGTGTCTGTCTGTGTCTGTCTGTGTCTGTCTGTGTCTGTCTGTGTCTGTCTGTCTGTGTCTGTCTGTCTGTGTCTGTCTGTCTGTGTCTGTCTGTGTCTGTCTGTGTCTGTCTGTGTCTGTCTGTGTCTGTCTGTGTCTGTCTGTGTCTGTCTGTGTCTGTCTGTGTCTGTCTGTGTCTGTCTGTGTCTGTCTGTGTCTGTCTGTGTCTGTCTGTGTCTGTCTGTGTCTGTCTGTGTCTGTCTGTGTCTGTCTGTGTCTGTCTGTGTCTGTCTGTCTGTGTCTGTCTGTGTCTGTCTGTGTCTGTCTGTGTCTGTCTGTGTCTGTCTGTGTCTGTCTGTGTCTGTCTGTGTCTGTCTGTCTGTGTCTGTCTGTCTGTGTCTGTCTGTCTGTGTCTGTCTGTCTGTGTCTGTCTGTCTGTGTCTGTCTGTCTGTGTCTGTCTGTCTGTCTGTCTTGTCTGTGTCTGTCTGTCTGTGTCTGTCTGTCTGTGTCTGTCTGTGTCTGTCTGTGTCTGTCTGTCTGTGTCTGTCTGTGTCTGTCTGTGTCTGTCTGTGTCTGTCTGTGTCTGTCTGTGTCTGTCTGTGTCTGTCTGTGTCTGTCTGTGTCTGTCTGTGTCTGTCTGTGTCTGTCTGTCTGTGTCTGTCTGTGTCTGTCTGTGTCTGTCTGTGTCTGTCTGTCTGTGTCTGTCTGTGTCTGTCTGTCTGTGTCTGTCTGTGTCTGTCTGTGTCTGTCTGTGTCTGTCTGTGTCTGTCTGTGTCTGTCTGTCTGTGTCTGTCTGTCTGTGTCTGTCTGTCTGTGTCTGTCTGTCTGTGTCTGTCTGTCTGTGTCTGTCTGTGTCTGTCTGTGTGTGTCTGTCTGTGTCTGTCTGTCTGTGTCTGTCTGTCTGTGTCTGTCTGTGTGTGTCTGTCTGTGTCTGTCTGTGTCTGTCTGTGTCTGTCTGTGTCTGTCTGTCTGTGTCTGTCTGTCTGTGTCTGTCTGTCTGTCTGTCTGTGTCTGTCTGTGTCTGTCTGTGTCTGTCTGTGTCTGTCTGTGTCTGTCTGTCTGTGTCTGTCTGTCTGTGTCTGTCTGTCTGTGTCTGTCTGTGTCTGTCTGTGTCTGTCTGTGTCTGTCTGTGTCTGTCTGTGTCTGTCTGTGTCTGTCTGTGTCTGTCTGTGTCTGTGTCTGTCTGTGTCTGTCTGTCTGTGTCTGTCTGTCTGTGTCTGTCTGTGTCTGTCTGTCTGTGTCTTGTCTGTCTGTCTGTGTCTGTCTGTGTCTGTCTGTGTCTGTCTGTCAGTCTGTCTGTGTCTGTCTGGTCTGTGTCTGTCTGTGTCTGTGTCTGTCTGTGTCTGTCTGTGTCTGTCTGTCTGTGTCTGTCTGTGTCTGTCTGTCTGTGTCTGTCTGTGTCTGTCTGTCTGTCTGTCTGTCTGTCTGTCTGTGTCTGTCTGTCTGTGTCTGTCTGTCTGTCTGTGTCTGTCTGTCTGTGTCTGTCTGTGTCTGTCTGTCTGTCTGTCTGTGTCCTGTCTGTCTGTGTCTGTCTGTCTGTGTCTGTCTGTGTGTCTGTCTGTGTCTGTCTGTGTCTGTCTGTCTGTGTCTGTCTGTGTCTGTCTGTGTCTGTCTGTGTCTGTCTGTGTCTGTCTGTGTCTGTCTGTGTCTGTCTGTCTGTGTCTGTCTGTCTGTGTCTGTCTGTGTCTGTCTGTCTGTGTCTGTCTGTCTGTCTGTCTGTCTGTCTGTGTCTGTCTGTGTCTGTCTGTGTCTGTCTGTCTGTGTCTGTCTGTCTGTGTCTGTCTGTCTGTCTGTCTGTGTCTGTCTGTGTCTGTCTGTGTCTGTCTGTCTGTGTCTGTCTGTGTCTGTCTGTCTGTGTCTGTCTGTGTCTGTCTGTCTGTGTCTGTCTGTGTCTGTCTGTCTGTGTCTGTCTGTGTCTGTCTGTGTCGTGTCTGTCTGTGTCTGTCTGTCTGTGTCTGTCTGTGTCTGTCTGTCTGTGTCTGTCTGTGTCTGTCTGTGGTGTCTGTCTGTGTCTGTCTGTGTCTGTCTGTGTCTGTCTGTGTCTGTCTGTCTGTGTCTGTCTGTCTGTGTCTGTCTGTGTCTGTCTGTCTGTGTCTGTGTCTGTCTGTGTCTGTCTGTGTCTGTCTGTCTGTGTCTGTCTGTGTCTGTCTGTGTCTGTCTGTCTGTCTGTCTGTGTCTGTCTGTCTGTGTCTGTCTGTGTCTGTCTGTGTCTGTCTGTGTCTGTCTGTGTCTGTCTGTGTCTGTGTCTGTCTGTGTCTGTCTGTGTCTGTCTGTCTGTCTGTGTCTGTCTGTGTCTGTCTGTCTGTGTCTGTCTGTCTGTCTGTGTCTGTCTGTGTCTGTCTGTCTGTGTCTGTCTGTCTGTGTCTGTCTGTCTGTGTCTGTCTGTGTCTGTCTGTCTGTGTCTGTCTGTGTCTGTCTGTCTGTCTGTCTGTCTGTCTGTGTCTGTCTGTGTCTGTCTGTCTGTGTCTGTCTGTCTGTGTCTGTCTGTGTCTGTCTGTGTCTGTCTGTGTCTGTCTGTGTCTGTCTGTGTCTGTCTGTGTCTGTGTCTGTCTGTGTCTGTCTGTCTGTGTCTGTCTGTGTCTGTCTGTCTGTGTCTGTCTGTCTGTGTCTGTCTGTCTGTGTCTGTCTGTGTCTGTGTCTGTCTGTCTGTGTCTGTCTGTCTGTGTCTGTCTGTGTCTGTCTGTCTGTGTCTGTCTGTGTCTGTCTGTCTGTGTCTGTCTGTCTGTCTGTCTGTCTGTGTCTGTCTGTCTGTGTCTGTCTGTGTCTGTCTGTCTGTGTCTGTCTGTGTCTGTCTGTCTGTGTCTGTCTGTGTCTGTCTGTCTGTGTCTGTCTGTGTCTGTCTGTGTCTGTCTGTGTCTGTCTGTGTCTGTCTGTCTGTGTCTGTCTGTGTCTGTCTGTGTCTGTCTGTCTGTGTCTGTCTGTGTCTGTCTGTGTCTGTCTGTCTGTGTCTGTCTGTGTCTGTCTGTGTCTGTCTGTGTCTGTCTGTCTGTGTCTGTCTGTGTCTGTCTGTGTCTGTCTGTCTGTGTCTGTCTGTGTCTGTCTGTGTCTGTCTGTGTCTGTCTGTGTCTGTCTGTCTGTGTCTGTCTGTGTCTGTCTGTCTGTCTGTCTGTGTCTGTCTGTGTCTGTCTGTCTGTGTCTGTCTGTGTCTGTCTGTGTCTGTCTGTGTCTGTCTGTGTCTGTCTGTGTCTGTCTGTGTCTGTCTGTGTCTGTCTGTGTCTGTCTGTGTCTGTCTGTGTCTGTCTGTGTCTGTCTGTGTCTGTCTGTGTCTGTCTGTCTGTGTCTGTCTGTGTCTGTCTGTCTGTGTCTGTCTGTCTGTGTCTGTCTGTCTGTGTCTGTCTGTGTCTGTCTGTCTGTGTCTGTCTGTGTCTGTCTGTCTGTGTCTGTCTGTGTCTGTCTGTCTGTGTCTGTCTGTCTGTGTCTGTCTGTCTGTGTCTGTCTGTGTCTGTCTGTGTCTGTCTGTGTCTGTCTGTCTGTGTCTGTCTGTCTGTGTCTGTCTGTCTGTGTCTGTCTGTGTCTGTCTGTGTCTGTCTGTCTGTGTCTGTCTGTCTGTGTCTGTCTGTCTGTGTCTGTCTGTCTGTGTGTGTCTGTCTGTGTCTGTCTGTGTCTGTCTGTGTCTGTCTGTCTGTGTCTGTCTGTCTGTGTCTGTCTGTCTGTGTCTGTCTGTCTGTGTCTGTCTGTCTGTGTCTGTCTGTCTGTGTCTGTCTGTCTGTGTCTGTCTGTGTCTGTCTGTCTGTGTCTGTCTGTCTGTGTCTGTCTGTCTGTGTCTGTCTGTCTGTGTCTGTCTGTCTGTGTCTGTCTGTGTCTGTCTGTGTCTGTCTGTCTGTGTCTGTCTGTCTGTGTCTGTCTGTCTGTGTCTGTCTGTCTGTGTCTGTCTGTCTGTGTCTGTCTGTCTGTGTCTGTCTGTCTGTGTCTGTCTGTGTGTGTCTGTCTGTGTCTGTCTGTCTGTGTCTGTCTGTCTGTGTCTGTCTGTGTCTGTCTGTGCTGTGTCTGTCTGTGTCTGTCTGTGTCTGTCTGTGTCTGTCTGTGTCTGTGGTCTGTGTCTGTCTGTGGTCTGTGTCTGTCTGTGTCTGTGGTCTGTGTCTGTCTGTGTCTGTCTGTCTGTGTCTGTCTGTGTCTGTCTGTGTCTGTCTGTGTCTGTGGTCTGTGTCTGTCTGTGTCTGTGGTCTGTGTCTGTCTGTGTCTGTGGTCTGTGTCTGTCTGTGTCTGTCTGTGTCTGTGGTCTGTGTCTGTGGTCTGTGTCTGTCTGTGTCTGTCTGTGTCTGTGGTCTGTGTCTGTGGTCTGTGTCTGTCTGTGTCTGTCTGTGTCTGTGGTCTGTGTCTGTGGTCTGTGGTCTGTGTCTGTCTGTGTCTGTGGTCTGTGTCTGTCTGTGTCTGTGGTCTGTGTCTGTCTGTGTCTGTGGTCTGTGTCTGTCTGTGTCTGTGGTCTGTGTCTGTCTGTGTCTGTGGTCTGTGTCTGTCTGTGTCTGTCTGTGTCTGTGGTCTGTGTCTGTCTGTGTCTGTGGTCTGTGTCTGTCTGTGTCTGTCTGTGTCTGTGGTCTGTGTCTGTCTGTGTCTGTCTGTGTCTGTCTGTGTCTGTGGTCTGTGTCTGTCTGTGTCTGTCTGTGTCTGTGGTCTGTGTCTGTCTGTGTCTGTCTGTGTCTGTGGTCTGTGTCTGTCTGTGTCTGTGGTCTGTGTCTGTCTGTCTGTGTCTGTCTGTGGTCTGTGTCTGTCTGTGTCTGTCTGTGTCTGTGGTCTGTGTCTGTCTGTGGTCTGTGTCTGTCTGTGTCTGTGGTCTGTGTCTGTCTGTGTCTGTCTGTGTCTGTCTGTGTCTGTCTGTGTCTGTCTGTGTCTGTCTGTGTCTGTGGTCTGTGTCTGTCTGTGTCTGTGGTCTGTGTCTGTCTGTGTCTGTCTGTCTGTGTCTGTGGTCTGTGTCTGTCTGTGTCTGTGGTCTGTGTCTGTCTGTGTCTGTCTGTCTGTGTCTGTGGTCTGTGTCTGTCTGTCTGTGTCTGTGGTCTGTGTCTGTCTGTCTGTGTCTGTCTGTGGTCTGTGTCTGTCTGTGGTCTGTGTCTGTCTGTGGTCTGTGTCTGTCTGTCTGTGTCTGTCTGTGGTCTGTGTCTGTCTGTGGTCTGTGTCTGTCTGTCTGTGTCTGTCTGTGGTCTGTGTCTGTCTGTGTCTGTGGTCTGTGTCTGTGGTCTGTGTCTGTGGTCTGTGTCTGTGGTCTGTGTCTGTCTGTGTCTGTCTGTGTCTGTCTGTGTCTGTCTGTGTCTGTGGTCTGTGTCTGTCTGTGTCTGTGGTCTGTGTCTGTCTGTGTCTGTGGTCTGTGTCTGTCTGTGTCTGTCTGTGTCTGTGGTCTGTGTCTGTGGTCTGTGTCTGTCTGTGTCTGTCTGTGTCTGTCTGTGTCTGTGGTCTGTGTCTGTGGTCTGTGTCTGTCTGTGTCTGTCTGTGTCTGTCTGTGTCTGTCTGTGTCTGTCTGTGTCTGTGGTCTGTGTCTGTCTGTGTCTGTGGTCTGTGTCTGTCTGTGTCTGTCTGTGTCTGTCTGTGTCTGTGGTCTGTGTCTGTCTGTGTCTGTCTGTGTCTGTGGTCTGTGTCTGTCTGTGTCTGTGGTCTGTGTCTGTCTGTGTCTGTCTGTGTCTGTGGTCTGTGTCTGTGGTCTGTGTCTGTCTGTGTCTGTCTGTGTCTGTGGTCTGTGTCTGTGGTCTGTGTCTGTGGTCTGTGTCTGTCTGTGTCTGTCTGTGTCTGTCTGTGTCTGTGGTCTGTGTCTGTGGTCTGTGTCTGTCTGTGTCTGTCTGTGTCTGTCTGTGTCTGTGGTCTGTGTCTGTCTGTGTCTGTGGTCTGTGTCTGTCTGTGTCTGTCTGTGTCTGTGGTCTGTGTCTGTCTGTGTCTGTGGTCTGTGTCTGTCTGTGTCTGTCTGTGTCTGTCTGTGTCTGTCTGTGTCTGTCTGTGTCTGTCTGTGTCTGTCTGTGTCTGTCTGTGTCTGTCTGTGTCTGTGGTCTGTGTCTGTCTGTGTCTGTCTGTGTCTGTCTGTGTCTGTCTGTGTCTGTCTGTGTCTGTCTGTGTCTGTGGTCTGTGTCTGTCTGTGTCTGTGGTCTGTGTCTGTCTGTGTCTGTCTGTGTCTGTCTGTGTCTGTGGTCTGTGTCTGTCTGTGTCTGTGGTCTGTGTCTGTCTGTGTCTGTCTGTGTCTGTGGTCTGTGTCTGTCTGTGTCTGTGGTCTGTGTCTGTCTGTGTCTGTGGTCTGTGTCTGTCTGTGTCTGTCTGTCTGTGTCTGTCTGTGTCTGTCTGTCTGTGTCTGTCTGTCTGTGTCTGTCTGTCTGTGTCTGTCTGTCTGTGTCTGTCTGTCTGTGTCTGTCTGTCTGTGGTCTGTGTCTGTCTGTGGTCTGTGTCTGTCTGTGGTCTGTGTCTGTCTGTGGTCTGTGTCTGTCTGTGGTCTGTGTCTGTCTGTCTGTGTCTGTCTGTGGTCTGTGTCTGTCTGTGGTCTGTGTCTGTCTGTCTGTGTCTGTCTGTGGTCTGTGTCTGTCTGTCTGTGTCTGTCTGTGGTCTGTGTCTGTCTGTCTGTGTCTGTCTGTGGTCTGTGTCTGTCTGTGTCTGTGGTCTGTGTCTGTCTGTGTCTGTGGTCTGTGTCTGTCTGTGTCTGTCTGTGTCTGTCTGTGTCTGTCTGTGTCTGTGGTCTGTGTCTGTCTGTGTCTGTCTGTGTCTGTCTGTGTCTGTGGTCTGTGTCTGTCTGTCTGTGTCTGTCTGTCTGTGTCTGTCTGTCTGTGTCTGTCTGTCTGTGTCTGTCTGTCTGTGTCTGTCTGTGGTCTGTGTCTGTCTGTCTGTGTCTGTCTGTGGTCTGTGTCTGTCTGTGGTCTGTGTCTGTCTGTCTGTGTCTGTCTGTGGTCTGTGTCTGTCTGTCTGTGTCTGTCTGTCTGTGTCTGTCTGTGGTCTGTGTCTGTCTGTCTGTGTCTGTCTGTGGTCTGTGTCTGTCTGTGGTCTGTGTCTGTCTGTGTCTGTGGTCTGTGTCTGTGGTCTGTGTCTGTGGTCTGTGTCTGTGGTCTGTGTCTGTGGTCTGTGTCTGTGGTCTGTGTCTGTGGTCTGTCTGTGGTCTGTGGTCTGTGGTCTGTGTCTGTGGTCTGTGTCTGTGGTCTGTGTCTGTGGTCTGTGTCTGTGGTCTGTGTCTGTGGTCTGTGTCTGTGGTCTGTGTCTGTGGTCTGTGTCTGTGGTCTGTGTCTGTGGTCTGTGTCTGTGGTCTGTGGTCTGTGTCTGTGGTCTGTGGTCTGTGGTCTGTGTCTGTGTCTGTGGTCTGTGTCTGTGGTCTGTGATCTGTGGTCTGTGATCTGTGGTCTGTGATCTGTGGTCTGTGATCTGTGGTCTGTGATCTGTGGTCTGTGATCTGTGTGTTTACTCTCTGCACGGCTTCCTCTTCCTGTAATGACATCACTTCCCTGCAAAACCGCAGGCAGTGATGTACATTACCGGAGGTAAACCGCGAAATACCGCAGGGAATAACGCAGGAAAACGCAGTGAACCGCACAATTTGCTGCCTGCGTTATTCCCTGCGGGATTTCATAATTAACATTGGAGTCAATGGAGTGAAATCCCGCAGCGATGTGCGGAAAAGAAGTGACATGCACTTGTTTTTGCTGTGGGATTCCCGCAGCAAAACATGCAGCTGTCAAATTCCGCATAGTGCGCACAGGATTTTTTTTCTCCATAGGATTTGCTGGTAAATCACTGCAGAGATGTTATGAACATTTTCTGCAGCGAAACATGCAGCAAAACCGCAAAAAATCCGCGGCAAAATCCGGTAAGTGCGCACATAGCCTTAGAGTAGTGAACCACGCCATGATGTACGGATGCCTGTGCTTGGCTGAACAGTCCCTCTTTAAGTGCACTCATTCTTGGCAGCACATTGTCCTGTGTAAGCTGGAGCCGTGCTGCTGAGACAGCAGCCTATGGGCACTGGGTAGTTGATTACAGATCAACTTAAGTGAGGGCTGTCTTTTGTGAACAGTGTTTGTGATTGGCAATCAATAAATATTAAACCGACTACTTCATAAGAGAAAAGTGTGAATAGGTACATACTGAACATATTCTATCAAATATGAATAAATAACAAACCCTAACATTAAGGTCCACCATAGCAGCTTTAAATGGGTTATCCGAACAACCTTTTTATAATCTATTTAGCGTATCTGGTACATATATGCCCCTCCATCCCAAAAAGGAGGGGTCTCGTGAATGTACATGGTGGTATATGACCAGTGTAATTTACAGTCGGTGGGGGAGGGGGTGGTGCAAGCTTTTCATACAGGTGGGATACTGGACTTCTTCTATAATCAGTGGGTGTCCATGTGTGGACCCTCAGCATTCATAGATTTATCACTTATTAGGGAGTTAGAAGTCACTCCAGTCATTGAAATCAGTCTCTTCCCACGGCTGTGCCTGATGCTGCAGTTTTTCCCTATAGAGGTAAATGTAGCTAAATGGAATGACCTTGCAGCCCCAGGTACCCGTGCCTGTATGGGGGAGGGGGGGGGGGAGAAATGTGCCTCTATGGGGCCTGCTTTTGGGAAAAACAGGATGGTGCTGCTTCATTGTCCTGACTGGGATGGGGCAGAAGTTGCACCATCGCTGCTCACTTACCGTACTGCTTGTTTTATAAGACGCTTTGGATTATAAGGCGCACCCCAAATTCAGAGAAACAAATGGGTCCGTCTTATACTCCAGTGTTTGTCTTACTGGAGGGGGGGGTGGAGCAGGGTCACAGGAGGCAGTCTGGGCTGTCTGTAAAAGCCACGGTGGTTGTGTTGGAGCAGGCTGGTGTGGCGAGTGTCCCAGATGCTCTGTTGGTGGTCCGGGCTTCAAAGAAATGGCGCCCAGTGGGGCATGTACGCAGATGGACCTCTCATCCAAGAGCTCCATCTGCGCACGCACTGACTCTGGGCGCCAACATTTGAAGCCCGGACTGCGGACAGACCATCTGGGACCCCTGCCGCACAGAGGCAGCTGCTGCCCGCATGCACTGACGGGCACCTGGCCCCCCGCACAGACAGCCTCCCAGCAATTCTCCACCTGCCGGTAAGCTATAATCGGATTTTAACCCTAGAATGCATACCTGGGGCCTCGCAGGCCTGCTAGGTTACTTGTTTTCTATTGTAGATTTCTATGGTTGCGCGTTCTAGGGTTAAGACACACCCCTCATTTTCCGCCCCAATTTTTAGGAGAAGTGTGTCTTATAATCTGAAAAATACGGTATCCCATGAATAGATCTATATCAGAGCACGCTTAATCCGGCTGTAAATGTGCAGCCCGTGTTCAGTCTGTGCGGCCATTTATGGAGCGTTCAATATGGCCACTCACTGTCCCAGGCTCCGCTCTAGTCACTACATGGTGCCATATTGTGTCCAAGGATAAGACGCTACAATCTGTAAACCCGGTTTCCCTTCCTCCAGGCCATGTGTGAGCTGACTTCACCTATTTTCTGCCTCCTCCCTAAATTGTAGCCTATAAAATACACCGCCTTCACCTGCTGCGACAGGTCTGTGTCTCCGCACTCGTCACTTCATGAAGGTTGGCAGAGACTCGGGTCACGTGGTGATAATCCTCCGATTACTGCTGACCCATCACTTTTCTGCAGCCGATCAATCAACCACCCTTCACGTTTAATTGACGGGCCTTTTGCGGCCTTAAAGATAACCTGTAAGCACAAGTTTGTAATGTGAAGAAGACATGGCTGTAATTGCCTTTTGTTATACTGATTAAATGTATACTTTTGGTCAAGAAATCCTGTTCTTTAGTCAGCATTTAAAGATCTTTGCTGGTTAGATGTGGATGCAGCAAGGTCAGACTGTACACTGGATCTTCTCCCCAACTCCTGCAATGCCTCCTGTCTGTGAATGACTGGTCACTGCTGAGATATCAGACAGAGGAGGGACCGGAGCATCACAGACGGGGAGGAGAAGACCCAGTGCACAGTCTGACACCTGTGAACCCAAGTCTAATGAGAAAACTTCAAATGCTGATTAAAGAAGATCAAAGTGGATCCCTTCACCAAAGGTATCAATGTAATCAGTATCACAGTGCCATTACAGCCATGTCCTTACTTGACATCACAAAATCACACTGACAGGTTCACTTCAAAGGAGCAATCTGGCTGTGCTTTCCTCCACATTGGTAGGTGAACGGGGCTGATAGATACCGTATATTTCATTCTACAAAACTCACCCCAATTTTAGAGAAAGGGGGTCCATCTTATACTATTATACTGCGGTGGTGCCTTACCATGGGAGAGCTGGATTGCGCCATATATATAAAATATAAAATTAAAATCTAAAGTCCCTGTGGCAAATGTAGAAATCTTGCAGTTTCCAATCTTCCTTTTTCAGAAAATGCACATGTACATAAACCGCAATGGTCAGACGCTAACCCAATCTTATGTATTGAAGCATCCAATGAGCGTGTGCAAAGGTGATTGCACAGCTGACCTCCTCCCCCTTCCTTCACAATCTATTGTGATGTGGGGGAGTCTGTGTTGTCACCTGTGTAGATAGGTGTTACCAGTCATTGCAATCCTGCCTCTGATGATAAAGAGACTGCTGAAAACTCTTCCTGAAAGAACAGGCTGAAAGAGACTAAAAAAAGACACAGTGGCCAGTGTGAAAACTTGAAGATTATCACTTCTGTTTTTTTAATAAAGTTTGATATGTTTTTTTTTTTTTCCACCCCTTCACACAATCATGTACATGTATGTTGGGGGATGCGGTGCGCTGTGGATGATTCAATTAAATTGTTCCATGAAATCACTCATTAAAGTTTTAAAACGTGTCTTCATCATGAAGTTACTCGGTGAGTGTTTAATTAAAACTGGTATCCTACACTGCCTGCCAGCGAGCGTTGTGATTGGTCTGTATGTACAGACCAATCACAGGGAATCTGGCTGCTTTTCCAGCGCTGATCTTTCATGTTTTGGCGCTGGCTGTTGGGCGGTACAGCGGGGTGTTTACAGTGTTTACACCCTCCTGCATCAGGCACAATTGATGGTGACACCCATCATGACTGTTTAACCACCTAGATCCTGCTGTCAATAGTGACCGGGGCATCTAGATGGTTGACAGCAGGGAGCGGACTTTGGGTTAAAATATATATATATTATATTATATTATATTATATTTAACCCAATCAGTATTGTGGGCTCATCATGACACCTCTGAGCCCAAGTAATGTCCTCTGGGTTTGCCAGCTGTGATGGCTTGTAAGATCCTGCCATAAGCGGTGTCCAAGGCCAGGGGTAGACTACTCTGAGCAGGGCCTGATCCAATGCTCTGGCATGAGGAGATGGAGGGAATAAAAAGTCTTCATTGAGTCAGTCTGTGATAAGCAGACTGCAGTCAGATGTCATCAAAGTGCAGTCTAACGATTGCTACAGACTCATAGACCTGCATGGCCAAGTGTGATCCAAATAACATGCAGGGATATATATATATATATATATATATATATATATATATATAATTTATTCCCCAACTGACTTGGTCCAAGGAAGTAAAAAAAAAAAAAAAAATCTTACAGGTGCACAGCCCTATATCATGTGTATGGTATGCAAGCCCGATCCAATGTTTTGTCGGATTTCCTTTCGGCTTGAAAATACTACTCTGCGCGAACCCTAAGGCCCAGTGCCCACATTGTGGATTTTGCTGTAGATTTTTAGAAATCTGCAGCAAAATCTGCATGTCCATTTGTGAAGCGGGCAAAGTCTGAGAATTCAGAACTGCTGTGCCCACGTTGAGTCTTTTTTTTTTCCCTTGCATATTTGGTGCAGAAAAAAAAAAATCTGCACCAAATACGCAAAGGACAAATACTCAATGTGAGCAGAGCACCTCTGAATTCTCAGACTTTGCTGGCTTCACAATGGACATGCAGATTTCTGAAAATACGCATCCAAATCTGCAGCATGGGGACCTGGGCCTTAGGCTATGTGCGCACTAGAAAAGTGATTTTTCTCAAGAAAATTTCTTGAGAAACTTCAGGGAGTTGAAGATTACCGCACCTGCGGTAAAAATCGCACCAAAACCACGGGAAAAGCGCATGCGTTTTTTCCGCAGGTTGGTCCCTGCGTTTTTTTTATGCTGAACTGCAATAAATATAGATAATGGATAGATATAGGAAAAAAAAAATGACGTGAGGTCCCCCCATCTTTTGTAGCCAGCTAGGGTAAAGCAGACGGCTGCAGCCTGCAGACCACAGCTGGCAGCTTCACCTTGGCTGGTAATCCAAAACAGAGGGCACCCCACACTGTTATTTTACATTAAATAAATTTAAAACAAAAAACGTGGGGTCCCCCCCATATTGGATCACCAGCTAAGGTAAAGTGGACAGCTGGGGTCTGATATTCTCAGACTAGGGAGGTGCACTGTTATTGGACACTCCCCAGCCTAAAAATAGCAGGCCGCAGCCACTTCAGAAGTGGCGCATCCATTAGACGTGCCAATCCTGGCGCTTCGTCCCAACTCATCCCGTTGCCGTGGTGCGGTGGCAAACTGGGTAATATATGGGGTTGATGCTAGATGTGTAATGTCACCTGGCATCAAGCCCTGGCGTTAGTGATGTCACGCGTCTATCAGATACCCGACATCACCAACCCAGTCAGTAAGAAATAAAAAATAGACAACAAAAAAGTTTTATTTGAAAAAACACTCCCCACATTCCCTCTTTCACCAATTTATTGACAAGAACAATCAAATCCGGGTCCGGCGTAATCCAATAAGGGGTGGGGTGGGCACGGGCGATCCATACCATAGTCACTGTCCCAGTCCATGAAGAACAGAATGTTCCCCATTGGCTGGGAGAGTTAGTGCAGTGACCTGAGCTAACATCAATAGTCCAGGTCATTGCAGCGGATGACGAGCGCTGCCATCAGGAGCATAGATGAGATCATTACCTGCTGTGATGATCTCCTGCAGTCCTGCCATCAGCGCTGTCACTGCCTTCTATGCCCGCCGCGTTGTCAGCAGTATCGCGAGAGCCCGCGACGTCACCGCCAGTGACAGTCTCGGGGCGCGGGCATAGAGGGCAGTGACAGCGGTGACGTCAGGAGATCGTCACAGCAGGTAATGATCTCATCTCACCTCCTGACAGCAGCACTCGGCATCCCTGCGGCTGCACGCACTGCTGAGTGTCAGTGTCTGCCTGTGCTGCAGGGTGACAAGCTGCTGACACTGCGGGCAGACACTGACACTGCAGTGCAGGCAGCCGCGGGGCCGGAGCGGGACACAGACTGCACGGGCACCTGGAGGTCACACGGAAGCGCTTCTGTGCGGCGTCCAGGGAGTGTGACGTCTGTGTTTACTCTGCTCCGCTTCCTCTTCCTGGCATAATGACATCACTTCCTGCAAAACCGCAGGCAGCGATGAGCATTCCCGCAGGTAAATCGCGGCTATACCGGGGGTATACCGCACATCATTTGCTACCTGCGGTATACCCCCGGAATTTCGCGATTACATTACAGCTACCTGCGGAAAAGAAGTGACATGCACATTTCTCAAGAAAACCTTCACAAAGAATTTTCTTGAGGAAAAAAAACGCAGCGTGCGCACAGCTATTTTTTTTTTCCCCATAGGTTTTGCTGGGGAATGTCTGCAGAAAGATTACAAACATTTCTCAAATTTCCGCAGCAAAACCGCGGGTAAATCTGCGGGTAAAACGGCCTAGTGCGCACATAGCCTTACAGTCCGAGGCAGTGTAGTACTGATGGCTCTCGTGCACTGCAGAAGTGCTCCAGTGTATCACACCAGCCATCAATGGGGAAATATTCACATCCCCTAGTGCGACTAAATAATAAAAAAATGCACAGAAAAAAGCTTCACCACTAAAGATGCAGGCTTTGCCTCCATCTTGGAGCCTAAACAATACAAGGGGTTCGGCAACCACCGCAAGAGACGTGTGAAACCACACATTATTTTTGAGAAAAAAAGTGCAATTTGATCAAATTATTTTAGAGGAACAAGGCTGGTTAATGTTGATTAGGTAGGACATTGTTTACGTTTTTAAAATACATTATTAATTTAATGCACTAAATTAATTAACCTAATCTGGGAGTGGGGAGAAACAAAAGGAATGCTTTATAACACAAAGTGCAAATTACATTACAATAGAAAAAAATAAAAAAATAAGACATTTATGGATTATACTTGGGAAAATTGTAAAAATAAATGACAACTGACCTCAGCACACCCCCTAAAAAAGTGGGGTTTTTTTTGTGCATTTACCAAATTTTGCAGACACCCCATTTGACTCAGGTAACGTCATAGACTATGTTTTGATGGGAAAATTTAACCCTGCACTTTACAGTTATTTGCCAAAAAAACCTGCTTACAATAAAGTCAATAGAGTTGGGAGCGACAGGTCATTAATAGGAGCTGTGATTGGTTGCTATGGTCATTCTCAGTATAAGGCCTCAGTTCCACTAGCGTATAGCTTGTGATGTGAGAGCATCGGAAGTGATATGCTAATCACCCTCTGCTGCGAGCGGCAGCTGAGGATCATGCGACTGTGTTGCGATCTTGTGATCAGATCACCGCTGCGGAGGAGAGGGAGGGAGCACTTTCTCCCCATCTCCTCTCCGGCCTGTCTCTGCGTATATCGCACTGTGGTTGGATGATATGTGAGTGCAGTGCGATGTTTCACACGCTCCCATAGATGTGTATGGGGGTGTGTGAGCTGAGACTAGCTGCACAACACAGCATGCTGCGATTCATTTCTCAGGCTGATATGGCATGAGAACTCAATTGCAGATGGACTGTCCCATAGTTCTGCACTGGTGCGAGTGGAATCTGATGTTTTATCGGATTGCACTTGGCTATGTTAATAGTAAGCCCTAAGACAGCTTATGTGTCAGATAATATGATTTTGGTGGAGAGAGAGACCTAAAGAAAGAGAGAGGCCGGCTTCATACTTGCGATTAACTCGCACGAGTGCAATGCGAGAAAATCTCACATTGCACTCGGACCAATGTTAAGCAATGAGGCAGCTCCCATCTGCTATTTTTTTTTTTTTTTTTTTTTTTTTTTTTTAACTCCAAATCGGACTGAGAAAAAAATTGCAGCATACTGCGTTTTGGTGAGTTTCTCGCGCGAGTCACTTCAATGCAAGTCTATGGGTGCGTGAAAAAAAAACGGATGTTACACAGACGGCGCACACACCATCGTAGTGACATACGTTTTTCTCAATAGATTTCTAGCAAGTAGCAGAGAACACTGTAAATGCTCCTGTACATAACAGTACATGAATAGCAGCTGCTGAGGGTAAAAACTGATTGCACACTGACAGCACACTGATGAAATGTGAGAAGGAATCGTCCGACTTTCCAGCATGAGAATCGGACCGATTTTACACTTGCAAGTGTGATTCCAGCCATAGAGGGAGGGAGATAGAGACTAAAGGGGGCTTTACACGCTACGACATCGCTAATGCGGAGTCGTTGGGGTCATGGAATTGGTGACGATGCCGTTACGTGTGACACCGATAAGCGATTTTGCATCATTGCAAAATCGCTAATCGGCGACATGGGGGTCCATTCTCAAATCTCGTTACTGCAGCAGTAACGAGGTTGTTCCTCGTTCCTGCGGCAGCACACATCGCTCCGTGTGACACCGCAGGAACGAGGAAGCTCTCCTTACCTGCCTCCCAGCCGCTATGCGGAAGGAAGGATGTGGGCGGGATGTTACGTCCCGCTCAGCTCCGCCCCTCCGCTGCTATTGGGCGGCCGCTCAGTGACGTGGCTGTGACGCCGCACAGACCGCCCCCTTAGAAAGGAGACGGTTCGCCGGTCACAGCGACGTCGCCGGGCAGGTAAGTCTGTGTGACGGCTCCGGGCGATGTTGTGCAGCACGGGCAGAGATTTGCCCGTGTCGCGCAACAGATGGGGGCGGGTACCCACACTAGCGATATCGGGACTGATATCGCAGTGTGTAAAGCCCGCTTTAGTCACTATCCCGGGCAATGCTGCGTACTACAACTTTATATATATATATATATATATATATATCTGCCATCATGTGCCTCTAGTAGCCGCGGGGGCATCGGAGATCTGGCCACATTGTGGCTGTTAACCAGTTAAATCCCGCTGTTGAACTCTGACAACGGAATTGAACACGTGCTGGTGGGGTGTGCGTCATTCCCCACCACCATTGGCGGTTCCGTGACGTGATCGTAGGGTTCCGTTGGGTTGTCATGACAGCTAGAGGTCAACTTATCATCCCTTTGTGATGACAAACTTCCTGTGAACACCGGCTGAGCTCCGGCATTCATAGGAGATCATAATTTCTGCTGTACAGAGCCGTGCATCGGATGATCGCAGCCTCAATTCCCCTAAGGGGACCAGGAAATACATTAGAAAGTGAAAAAGAAAGAAAGCAAACAACAAGTTCAAATTAACCGCATTGAAAATAAAAAACATAAACGCACATTTGGAATCACTGCATTCAGAAACGTCCATTCTATTAAAACATAAAATAAATTCATCTGACCAATAAACAGTGTAATGGGAAAAAACCCTAAAAAACTTAGTTACGCCTTTTTGGACACCGCAACATAACAATAAAATGCAATAAGTGATGATCAAAACATCGCATCTATCCAAAAATGGTATCATTAAAAACTTCAGCTCAAGGTGCAAAAAATATGTCATCACTGAGCCCTAGATCCCGAAAAATAAAAACAATACGGTCTCAGAAAATGGCGCCAAAATCAAATTTTTATTCATTTATTTATTTATTTATTTATTTTTTTAACTTCCGATTTCTTTTTCACCGATTAAATAAAAATAAAACTATACTTGTTTGGTATCTACAAATTCATACTGACCTGGGGAATCACAAGGCTGGGTTAGTTTTACCATGTAGTAAACATGGTAAATAGAAAATAATTGTGGGATTGCCCCTCCCCCAATATCAGTGCACTTGCAATTTTTTTCCCCATCTTCTAGCACACTGCATGGTGAAATTAATGGGTTAATTTAAAAGTACAACTTGTCCCGCAAAAAAAAAGGCTCTCTATAGGTCTATGTTGATGGAAAAATTAAAAAGTTATGGCTCATGGAAGAAGGGGAGGAAAAAACGAAAAATGGAAAATCATCAAGTGGTGAAGGGTTAAAAAATATGCCTCAGTGATCAAATTCAGCCAGGAAAATAAAAATCAAGTGTGTGTCTGAGGTCTTGTAGTTTTTGCTGTTTTTAATTTGTGCCCAAAAGACGCAAAGTGTGAACCTAGCGTAAAAGTAACAAAAGATAAGTCTGGTGACCCGAAAATAAATCTGTTTTATTACTTTTAGCACATGGTAACCGGCGATGGGGGAGGGGGATGAACGCTTGAGCGTCTGTTGATTTGTTCATTCTGCTTCCCAAAATTGGCAGTAAGGTTCAGCTCACATTTATCCTGCGCTCTACGCTGATCTATAATAAAGCACATGGAGACACTTTGGCCTCTCTTCCAGCAATGACCGCCTTTTTAAGTATTTGTTGATATAACAAATACAAAAAATTGAGCTCAACCCCATCTGTGTGCCTAAAAAGATGGTAGATCAGAGACCAGATGCAGCCCAAAGTGTCTCCTTTGGGGGCATCATCTAAATTTTGAGCTTTTTGTGAAAACTGAGGTAAGTGCTCAGTGTAGAGTGCAGGATAAATGTGATCCAAGGCTTAGTGCCTCCTACACACGTCTGGTACGTTTTTTCTTAACGGATACACGTACCCATTATAACCTATGGTGATCTTCACATGTCCGTGCTTCCAGTACGTGGGGTCCCCGTTTCTTCATGGATACACGTGCCCATTATAACCTATGGTGATCTTCACATGTCCGTGCTTCCAGTACGTGGGGTCCCCGTTTCTTCATGGATACACGTGCCCATTATAACCTATGGTGATCTTCACATGTCCGTGCTTCCAGTACGTGGGGTCCCCGTTTCTTCATGGATACACGTGCCCATTATAACCTATGGTGATCTTCACATGTCCGTGCTTCCAGTACGTGGGGTCCCCGTTTCTTCATGGATACACGTGCCCATTATAACCTATGGTGATCTTCACATGTCCGTGCTTCCAGTACATGGGGTCCCCGTTTCTTCATGGATACACGTGCCCATTATAACCTGTGGTGATCTTCACATGTCCGTGCTTCCAGTACATGGGGTCCCCGTTTCTTCATGGATACACGTGCCCATTATAACCTGTGGTGATCTTCACATGTCCGTGCTTCCAGTACGTGTGGTCCCCATTTCTTCACCGATACACATACCCAAACACTGATGACACCCACAAAAATATATTCATGTACGTGTGAAGGACGTATAAGTGCAAATCAACTGATGTAGCCCAAAATCATACCAATAAACACTCCAAATCAATCCACAAAAAACACCCCCCTCCCCCCACGCATATCTCTGGTCATCGGGAAAACAGGTTTACTGTTAAAACAGAACCTCTGGAAAAGATATGCCACCCCCCCCCCCAACCACACTAAAAAACTATGGTATCCTGCAGAATCTGCATTGCCATATACAAATACTTTCTTCACCTCTGAGCCGCACAGTGTGCCAAACCCACAGTTATCCACATGTCGGGCCGCTTAAAGGGGTTTTCCCAAGAACAAAGTTAATTTTAAGGTTCACCTTGATCAATAGATCTTGGAATAATAATAATTTCCACAATTGGATGTATGTAAAAAAAAAATGTTCCTGTGCTGAGATAATGTTATACAGTGTGTCCACCCATATCCTGTCCACCGCCATTAACTTGAGAACGGCGGCAGCTATAGGAATAGAAGTGGTGTCTAGGTATAGTAAAGTAGCCATGTGCTACACAATGAAACCACCTATAGCGCCACCTGGTGGAAAACAACGGAGTTAGCATTTTTATCTTGAAAACGGAACAAGATAGAGAAAAAAAGTGAATTACAAAGTTGTAGGGCATCATCAATTCAATACGAATCGACACCTTGCATACAGAAATGCTATGATTAGAAGGTGTAAAGCTCACAAGGCTGCGGACGGGAAGCGATTCCTCGTGGAGACCTTTCTACAAGTCATTGGGTATGTTGGCTGTGTGGAGTGGCCTCCGCTCACCTGACCTGACCCCATTGGACTTCTTTCTGTGAGGTCACATCAAACAGCAGGTGTATGCGACCCCTCCACCAACAATGCAGGACCTACGACGAGGTATCACAGATGCTTGTGCAAACGTGTCACCTACCATATTGCACAGCGTGCAGCAAGACACAGTATGCTGTGCAGAGTCCAGATGTGCATTGCAGCTGACGGGGGACACTTTAAGTATCAAAGTTAAATGAGCACCATATGCGTGACGAGCATTCAATGTTTTGGGGGGGGTCATCTGTTTCATATCATAGCATTTCTGTATGCAAGGTGTCAATTCGTATTGAATTGATGATGCCCTACAATTTTTTAATTCACTTTTTTTCTCTATCTCGTTCCGTTTTCGAGATAAAAATGCTAACTCCGTTGTTTTCCACCAGGTGGCGCTATAGGTGGTTTCATTGCGTAGCGCATGGCTACTTTACTATACCTAGACACCACTTCTATGCCTATAGCTGTCGCCGTTTTCTAATGGCGGTGGACAGGATATGGGTGGACACACTGTGTATGTGTCCCTGCTGTGTACTGTGTAATGGCAGTGTCTGACCGTACAAGGACATGGTCTGATCATACCACTGCTCCTCAGCAGGGGAGGAAGTAAACAAGTATACAGACATTACAGCACTATATCATAGGGGATTCTTTCTGTGACGTAAAACATTTTCCTGCCCGTTTTTAAAAAATATTACCTCCAGAAAGATTCAGTTGCGATGCTGCGCTGTAATGTGATCACATCCCAATGTATATAAATGTCTGAAGCAACTTTGGGATTAAATGTCACCACACCCCCTAGATGAATTTCTTGAGTGGGTGGGTTTAGTTCCCACAATGGGGTCACTTTGTGGTTAATTTCTCCTATTTTGGCATACAGGGGGCTTTGCAAATGCAATATGGGCACCATAATGTATTGTGGCCAAAATGTATCTCCAAAAGTCTAATGGTGCTTGTTCTCTTCCAGGCCGTGCACACAGGTCAAAACACTTATTTTTGAACACATATGGGGGTTTTGCATTGTATAATAGATTTTGGGGTACATTTTCTCCCATTACACCTTTATGACCATGCACTTCATTTATATCTAGATTTATTTGCTCCTTTTACTCATTGCTCTTATTTTTTCCTGTGCTGGAGATGTGGGGGGACTTGGCTTTTGAAGGATGAGTTGATGTTTCCAATTGTACAATTTTTATTTTCTTTATTCCTGTTTTATGTATTTTGTGAAGTGGGAAAAACAACAGAAATTCCTGCGTAGTTAAATAATGTATTTTTTATTAATGGTGGCTCCAAGTATTTGGCACCCTATGAGTTCATTTTACGTTCCAAGTGGGTTTTATCAGATGGTTTTCACTGGGGGGCGCGTGTACTTCTTCATCCTGTATGTCATTGCCCAATCATAAGTGTCGCACCCAGGGATATGGGGTACTCAGTTCCGGGCAGTGTCTCTTTTGGGAATGTGACGATGGTGGCCGTTACCAGTTTCCGTGCCCTGGGCCCTTTTTGTAATTGGGATATTTACAGGGGATTTGTGAATAAAGTTATTCGAGACGCCACTTGTGGTGTTGCGGCTAAGTGTAGGGAGCCGCCGCTGCAGAATGTCTCTACTGGGGCTGGTGGTATTGCAGCTAGTGTGATAGTCCCTCCGCAAGTAGGGTATTGCCCCAGAGTGTGTATGGTGCGGTGGGCGTCGGAAGAAGGAGTCCAGGCAGGTATTCAGTGCAACTGGTTTACTCACTTTTTAGGTGTTAACTAGTTGCCCGAGGCCGGCTGGCTTCGCCTCCGGGTCCCTGTCGTCCCAGTGCCAGTCTGGTTCTCTGGTACCTTCTTTCCCTGCTCCTGTCTCTAGTAAGTAAGTGGGTCCCCGTGGTATGAAACACTGGGGGTCCCCGGTTTGTGGATTGTCCACCTCTGTCCGCCTGACAGTAGCGTGAACCCTGTGGGGTTGGAGTCTCTGGTCCTGTCCCCGGTTCTCCCTTTGCTACCGAGTCTTCGGATTCTTTAGGGTCAGCAATGTCCTTGATGGTCCCCTTTGCTGTGCAGGTGTTAACAGGTCGGCTTGAAGCTCTTTCCTGTCCTAGGGTCCTGTACCCCGTCAGTGCGTAGTTCCGGGAGTACTCCACTGGCAACCACTTCTCCTGGGTACTAGGTCACCGTCAACCCGAGTCAGGGAGTCACTTCACATCCACCTTCACACTTCCACAGTCAACTCTGGTCTCTCCACTGTCACTGCAGTTCTCCTTCTGAGTACTGACTTCCTGTCTTCCCGACTACTCTCCAAAGTCTGCCCCTCCCACCTGGTCAACTAGTGGATTGGAGTAGCTCCACCTCTAGGCGGCCATCCGTTGGTCCCACCCTAGCTAGGTACCATTGTATGGGCGATTGTTGGGCAAGACTGGAATTACCTGGGTTTTTGGTGTTACCGGCCCTGGGGTTCTGGGTCGCTAAGGGGGTAAACCCTGCATGCTGGTGGGGATGCAGAACCTTGTAGCTCCCTGAGGTGTTCAGGGGCACTACATAAGCAAGCAACAACACTCAGGAGAAAAAAAGAAGATGCTCCCACCAAGGCTTAGGGCAGGTGTATCAGAGTATGAGATGTAATAATAGAGACTTGATCTCCTGGTCTAACCTCCTGCATTATTAAAAAATGCTGGGAATAGAGCACAGATAATAAACACCATTCAGATATGGCTCCAGCAGTCAGTGTGGGGGCAGAGGCAGCACAGCGGCGTTAAGCTCTTGCATTACAAATAATGATGAGATATATTAAAAAGCAATAAAAACGATTTAAACAAATAGTGTTGAGTGAGCACTACCATGTTCTGGTGCTCAATACTCATAACAGTTGGATGCTCGGATTGGCGTGACTCGAGCACCCGAGTATAGTGAAAGACATTGGGGGACTCTAACATTTTTCGGAAAAATACTTGAATCCCCCACTGACTTCCATTATACTCGGTACATGAGTTGCGCCCATCCGAGCATCCAGCTGCTCTTAACGAGTACCGAGCACCTGAGGATGGTAGTGTTCTGTCATCCCTAATTACAAATCCTTCAATCAGCTATTCACTTCTTATAGCATTGTCACCTCTGCTGTACTGCCCCTCCCCCCACACTGACTGTTTAAGCTGAGAACTTAAAGGTGTCTCACTACAGTGAGTACAGCAGGCTTGTGTGATTGCTGACACATCCCTGGTTAGGCAAGGTGGTGTTTGGGTCTGTACAGTAGAGGTGACCATGACATCAAATGTGATAGAAGGGTTTGCATTGTGAGGCAGCTGAATTCAGCTGTGCTGCCTCTTTCTCCACTAGGAGCATATCTCAAAGGTGTTGGTCAGCTGCTCTCCTTCCAGTACTTTACAATTACGCACAAGGTCAGGCCAGGAGATCAGGGCTGTCTGTCATTATATGTCTAACTCACCTAGAAATCAGCTCTGAGCTATTTTGGGGGGGTGTCCTTTTCTACTGTGTTGTTTCCTGCTTATGATTGGTCAGCGTCATACAGGGGGAAGAAGTACACGCCCCCAATGATAACAGAGTGGAAATATAAAAATAAATCTGCTCTGCAGCCAGTGTTACATCGTGTGTCAAGTTCAACATGAAAAATGTAGTGATAGGTCCCCTTTAACCCCTTAGGCTGCTTTCACACTATGTTTTTTTAACATGCGTCATGAACGCAAAAACGGATCCAGTGCAAATGCGTTTTCATTTCAATGCATTTGCAATGGACTTGCGTCAACATGCGTTCACCTGCGACTTGCAGTTTTTTAACTTTTTTGAAAAACGCTACTTGTAGTGTTTTTGAGCTGCATCCAAATACTGTTTTTCACTGGATCCTGACTATACTGCATGCAAACGCATGTGAACGGTGGCATGCTGATAGACAGGATCCTGCTTGCTCTACTGAGCATGCCCAGAAACCAGCCTGGCGTGATCAGTCTCTCTCTCCCCCTCCCTCTCTCCCCCTCTCCCTCCACTCCTCTCTCTCTCCCCCGCCTGAGAGTGGCGGACGCTCGTAACCAAGGTAAATATCGGGTAACCAAGCAATGCGTTTTGCTTAGTTACCCAATGTTTACCTTGGTTACGTGTGCAGGGAGCAGGCAGCCCGGCTTCTAGCAGCTGCGGACGCTCGTAACCAAGGTAAATATCGGGTATCCAAGCAAAGGACTTCGCTTAGTTACCCGATGTTTACCTTGGTTACCAGCGTCTGCAGCTGTCAGATGCCGGCTCCCACTCTATCACGTTCAGTTCCCCTCACTCCTGATCACATGACTCCAATGCCCGCCCATAAACTTCAAGTGGCAGGATCCTGCAAAATAACACATGCATTTGCATGCGTTTTTCTTTGTAAAAGCAGGATCCGCTATTACAGCAAAAAAACGTTCATGACGCATGTTAAAATAACGTAGTGTGAAAGCGGCCTTAACGACCCATGACGTACTGGATCATGTACGGTTAATCCCCGCCCCCTGCCGTGGGCAGGCTGAGGCGATCCGCACACATATCAGCTGAGTTCAACAGCTGACGTGTGCCTTCTAATCGTGAGTGGAATTGCTTCCACCCGCGACTATTAACCCCTTACATCTCGCTGCCAAAATCTGGCAGCGAGATGTATATGCTCGCCGCCATTATGCTGACTTACCCGGCCCCATCGAAAGTCACGTGACATGATCACGTGACTTTCGGTGGTTGCCATGGTAGCACAGGGTCATGTGATGATGCCTGTAGCTAACATGAGTCACTTCCTCTCAATGTCGGAATACAGCCGGCATTGAAAGTAAAGCACCAAATCTGCAGTTCTCAGCTCTGTAGCTGAGATCTGCAGATAGGGCAGAGCGATCGGATTGCTGATCGCTATAGGCCCAGAGGGGGAGCAGTAAAAAAAAAAGTTAAAAAAAAATTAAAAAAACATAAAAGTTCAAATCACCCCCCTTTCACTCCATTAAAAATTAAAGGGTTAAATAAATATACATATATTTGGTATTGCCGCGTTCAGAAATGCCCGATCTATCAAAATATAAAATCAATTAATCTGATTGGTAAACAGCGCAGCAGCAAAAAAATTACAAACGCCAAAATTACGTTTTTTGGTTGCCGCAAATTTTGTTCAAAATGCAATAACAAGCGATCAAAACGTAGCATCTGCGCAAAAATTGTATCATTATAAATGTCAGCTCGAGACGCAAAAAATAACTGAGCCATAGATCCCGAAAAATGAGAACGCTACGGGTTTTGGAAAATGGCGCAAAATGTGCACGACTTTTTTGGACAAGCTTGTGAATTTGTTTTAACCCCTTAGATACAAGTAAACCTACACATGTTTGGTGTCTACGAACTCGCACCAACCTCAGGCATCAATGACACATCAGTTTTACCATATAGTGAACACGGTGAATAAAATATCCCAAAAACTATTGTTAAATCACACTTTTTTTTGCAATTTTTCCGCACTTGGAATTTTTTTGCAGTTTTCCAGTACACTATATGGTAAAACCTATCGTTTCATTTAAAAGTACAACTCGTCCCACAAAAAACAAGCCCTCATATGGCAAGATTGATGGAAAAATAAAAAAGTTACGGCTCTCGGAAGAAAGAGAAGAAAAAACGGAAAAACGCAAAATGCCCGGGGGCTGAAGGGGTTAATAACACAGATTGTTATGGATGTGCGGTTTTTACTTTTTCACATGAAGTAATTCTTTGTCGCTCCATTGGGAGACCCAGACAATTGGGTGTATAGCTTCTGCCTCCGGAGGCCACACAAAGTATTACACTTTAAAAGTGTAACCCCTCCCCTCTGCCTATACACCCTCCCGTGCATCACGGGCTCCTCAGTTTTATGCTTTGTGTGGAAGGAGGCACACATCCACTCATGCATTCTCATATTAGTTATGTCGGTTGGAAGAAAAGAGGGCCCCCACGGGGCCCCCGGCATGTTCCCTTCTCACCCCACTACGTCGGCGGTGCTGTTAAGGTTGAGGTACCCATTGCGGGTACAAAAGCCGGAGCCTCATGCCGTTTTCCTTCACCATCCCTTAGCGGCTTTGGGAGAAGTGGGATCCTGACCGGTCATCCATTTACTGGGACCGTGCTCCCTCCGCAGCCCCTGTGGGAATCTGCCGGACAGGAGTCTATTCATCCTCAGGGACCGGGCCCTGCATCTCTAAGGTACTCTGTGTCCCCATGGGGACTGTGCATGGAGCGCCTTCTTCCCGGACGCTGCAGCAGCTGCTGATTTGTGAAGACCGGCGGACTTCCGCGCCGACCGCGCCTGCTTGTCGGCCGCGGTCTTAAATTTAGTCCCCGGCTTCATCGCGGCCTAGTAGCAAAGCTCCCGCCCCCGGGCCTGCCTGTCAGGGGTAAGGGCGGGACTGCCGACCTGACGTCGGATGTGAGGGCCGGAGCATCCTGTATGTTTCCTCCCCCCTCACTGATCACTGTGGGGACCCCAGATTCCCGCACTTTCCTAGCGCCGCCCACGACTCCACTCCTCCCCAGAGAGCTCCGGCAGCCATTTTTTTGGCATTCTGCCGGTGGAGGATTATCAGGAAAGAGCTCTGCAACTCTGGGAGACCTAAGGCAGGGAATCTGGAGGACACACACTCCGCTTTTTAGCGGTCGGTAAGCCACACCGGTCACCTGGTGCTGGTCCCCTTAGGGTGCCGGAATAGATACGTATTCTATATATATATTTCTGTTCGGTCGGGCTGTATACCCTTTTTTGCCCATATACCCTCAGTGATCACTCTCCTAGGAGACAACAGCATGTCGTCCACAAGGAGCAAGGGTGCTAAGGCACAGGGTTTTTTTGCGACCTGTACCTCTTGTGCGGCTATGTTACCTGCGGGTTCCACCTACCCTCACTGTGAGCAATGCTCGACCCCTGTTTTGCTTGCTCAGCCGGAGCCTCGGTCACTAGTGGGCCCCTCGGCTCAGGTAGACCCCCCTGCTCCCCCTGTCCAGGCGGCAGGGACAGAGTTTGCCGTTTTTGCTGAGAAACTCTGAGTCACTTTCACAATCCATGGCTCAGTCTATGGACAAATGGTCTGCCAAGCTGCTAGAAGCTTTGCAGTCCAGACCGGTCCTTACACAGGCCCCGGGCCCTGTTGGATCGTCGCCTCCAGGCCCCTCTCGGTCCGCGCCGCAGCGCGCTCCCAGGGGGGGCCCTAGGTCTCACGTGGAGGACTCCGGCCCGGACCACAGTCCCAGACCGGATAAGCGGGCTCGCTGGGAATCTTCCCTGACTTCTTCACGCTGCTCGGGTTCCCAGCTTGAGGACTCTCTGGAGGACGAGGCGGACGTCGCAGCTCAGGGCTCTGACCCTGACGTTGCTCTCAATCTTGATACACCTGAAGGGGACGCCTTAGTAAATGATCTTATCTCGTCCATCAACCAGGTGTTAGATCTATCTCCCCCGCCTCCACCTGTAGAGGAGTCGACTTCTCAGCAGGAGAAACACCAGTTTCGGTTCCCTAAACGTACACGGAGTGAGTTTTTCGATCACTCTAACTTCAGAGATGCTGTCCAGAAGCCCAGAGCGGTTCCGGACAAGCGCTTTACTAAGCGCCTTACTGACACACGTTACCCCTTCCCCTCTGACGTAGTTAAGGGTTGGGCTCACTGTCCCAAGGTGGATCCTCCAGTCTCTAGATTGGCGGCTAGATCTGTGGTATCGGTTGCAGATGGCTCATCGCTGAAAGATGCCACTGAGAGGCAGATAGAGCTCCTGGTGAAATCCATCTATGAAGCCAAGAGCGCGTCTTTTGCCCCGGCCTTTGCAGCCGTGTGGGCACTCCAAGCTATCTCAGCTTGTCTGGCTGAGATTAATGCGGTCACACGTACCTCTGCTCCGCAGGTTGCGTCTTTGACTTCTCAGGCGTCAGCTTTTTCTTCCTACGCCATGAACGCAGTCCTAGACTCTGCTAGCCGTACAGCGGTGGCATCCGCTAATTCTGTGGCAGTCCGCAGGGCCATGTGGCTGCGCGAATGGAAGGCAGACTCGGCTTCCAAGAGGTTCTTAACCGGTTTGCCGTTTTCTGGCGACCGATTGTTTGGCGAACGATTGGATGAGATTATTAAGGAATCCAAGGGAAAGGACTCCTCCTTACCCCAGTCCAAACCGAAGAGACCTCAGCAACGGAAAATACAATCGAGGTTTCGGTCCTTTCGTCCCTCCGCCAAGTCCCAATCCTCTTCGTCCAGCAGGCCGGAGAAAGGCCAGAGGAACTCCTATGCGTGGCGGTCTAAGTCACGCCCCCAAAAAGCCGCCGGAGGCAATGCCTTCAAGGCGGCCTCTTCATGACTCTCGGCATCCCCGAACCGCATCCTCGGTCGGTGGCAGGCTCTCCCGCTTTTGCAACGCCTGGTGGCCACATGTCCAAGACCGATGGGTGAGAGACATTCTGTCTCACGGTTACAGGATAGAGTTCAGCTCTCGTCCCCCGACTCGTTTCTTCAGAACCTCTCCGCCCCCCGCTCGGGCCGACGCACTTTTTCAGGCAGTGGACGCTCTGAAGACAGAAGGAGTTGTGATCCCCGTTCCCACTCAGGAACATGGTCGCGGCTTTTACTCCAACTTGTTCGTGGTGCCAAAGAAGGACGGATCATTCCGTCCCGTTCTGGACCTCAAACTACTCAACAGACATGTGAGCACCAGATGGTTTCGGATGGAATCTCTCCGCTCGGTCATCGCATCGATGTCACAAGGAGACTTCCTAGCATCGATCGACATCAAGGATACTTATCTCCATGTGCCGATCGCACCCGAACATCAACGCTTCTTGCGTTTCGCCATCGGGGACGAACACCTTCAGTTCGTGGCATTGCCTTTCGGCCTGGCGACAGCCCCACGGGTGTTCACCAAGGTCATGGCATCCGTTGTGGCGGTCCTACACTCTCAGGGCCACTCGGTGATTCCCTACTTAGACGATCTCCTAGTCAGGGCACCTTCTCAGGTGGCGTGTCAACACAGCCTTACCGTCGCTCTGGCGACTCTCCAGCAGTTCGGGTGGATCATCAACTTCCCAAAATCCAAGTTGACACCGACCCAATCACTGACTTACCTCGGGATGGAGTTTCATACACAGTCAGCGGTAGTCAAGCTACCGCTGGACAAACAGCTTTCTCTGCAGGCAGGGGTGCAATCTCTTCTTCGGGGTCAGTCACACCCCTTGAGGCGCCTCATGCACTTCCTGGGGAAGATGGTGGCAGCGATGGAGGCAGTGCCCTTCGCGCAATTCCATCTGCGGCCACTCCAATGGGACATTCTCCGCAAATGGGACAGGAGGTCGACTTCCCTCGACAGGAACGTCTCTCTTTCCCTTGCAACCAAGACGTCTCTTCAGTGGTGGCTCCTTCCCAATTCTCTATCGCAAGGAAAATCCTTCCTACCCCCAACCTGGGCTGTGGTCACCACGGACGCGAGCCTGTCAGGGTGGGGAGCGGTTTTCCTCCACCACAGGGCTCAGGGAACCTGGACTCCGGTAGAGTCTTCCCTTCAGATCAATGTTCTGGAGATAAGAGCAGTGTATCTAGCCCTATTGGCTTTCCATCGGTGGCTGGAGGGCAGACAGATCCGTATACAGTCGGACAACGCCACTGCCGTCGCATACATCAACCACCAGGGCGGCACGCGCAGTCGTCATGCCTTCCAGGAAGTCAGGCGGATTTTGCAGTGGGTGGAAGCCACAGCCTCCACGATGTCCGCAGTTCACATCCCGGGCGTAGAAAACTGGGAAGCAGATTTTCTCAGTCGTCAGGGCATGGACGCGGGGGAATGGTCTCTTCACCCAGACGTGTTTTGAGAGATCTGTCGCCGCTGGGGAACGCTGGACGTCGATCTCATGGCGTCACGGCACAACAACAAAGTCCCGGCATTCATGGCCCGGTCTCAAGATCACAGAGCTCTGGCGACGGACGCATTAGTTCAGGATTGGTCGCAGTTTCGACTGCCTTATGTATTTCCTCCTCTGGCACTGCTGCCCAGAGTGTTGCGCAAGATCAGGTCCGACTGTCGTCGCGCCATTCTCGTCGCTCCAGATTGGCCGAGGCGGTCGTGGTACCCGGATCTGTGGCATCTCACGGTGGGTCAACCGTGGGCGCTTCCAGACCGCCCAGACTTGCTGTCACAAGGGTCGTTTTTCCATCTGAATTCTGCGGCCCTCAACCTGACTGTGTGGCCATTGAGTCATGGCTCCTAGCGTCCTCAGGGTTATCTCAAGATGTCATTGCCACCATGAGACAGGCCAGGAAACCAACGTCCGCCAAGATCTATCACAGGTCTTAGAGGATCTTCTTATCCTGGTGCTCTGATAATGGTTTTTCTCCCTGGCCTTTTGCCTTACCCACTTTTCTTTCATTCCTTCAATCCGGAATGGACAAGGGTTTGTCACTCGGCTCTCTCAAGGGACAAGTATCGGCGCTCTCCGTATTTTTTCAAAAGCGTCTGGCCAGGCTTCCGCAGGTCCGCACGTTCCTGCAGGGAGTTTGCCACATAGTCCCACCTTACAAGCGTCCGCTGGAACCCTGGGACCTTAACAGGGTGCTAACGGCTCTTCAGAAACCACCTTTTGAGCCGCTGCGGGATGTCTCTTTATCACGTCTTTCGCAGAAGGTGGCATTTCTAGTGGCAGTTACATCGCTCCGGAGAGTGTCGGAGCTGGCAGCGCTGTCATGCAAAGCCCCCTTCCTGGTTTTTCACCAGGATAAGGTGGTTCTGCGTCCTGTTCCGGAATTTCTCCCTAAGGTGGTATCTCCTTTTCATCTCAATCAGGATATCTCCTTACCTTCATTTTGCCCTAATCCAATTCACCAATGTGAAAAGGATTTGCACTCATTAGATCTAGTGAGAGCACTCCGGTTCTACGTGTCTCGCACGGCGCCCCTGCGCCGTTCAGATGCGCTCTTTGTCCTTGTCGCTGGCCAGCGTAAGGGTTCGCAGGCTTCCAAGTCAACCTTGGCTCGGTGGATCAAGGAACCGATTCTTGAAGCCTACCGTTCTTCCGGGCTTCCGCTTCCTTCAGGGCTGAAAGCCCATTCTACCAGAGCCGTGGGTGCGTCCTGGGCATTGCGGCACCAGGCTACGGCTCAGCAGGTGTGTCAGGCGGCTACCTGGTCGAGTCTGCACACTTTCACGAAACACTATCAAGTGCATACCTATGCTTCGGCAGACGCCAGTCTAGGTAGGCGAGTCCTTCAGGCGGCGGTTGCCCACCTGTAAGAGGGGGCCGTTTTCGGCTCTTTTTATCGAGGTATTCTTTTACCCACCCAGGGACTGCTTTTGGATGTCCCAATTGTCTGGGTCTCCCAATGGAGCGACAAAGAAGAAGGGAATTTTGTTTACTTACTGTAAATTCCTTTTCTTCTAGCTCCTATTGGGAGACCCAGCACCCACCCCTGTTCCCTTCGGGCTGTTTGTTCTTTTGTGTACACATGTTGTTCATGTTGATTTGTTCTTTTGGTTCATGGTTTTCAGTTCTCCGAACATCCTTCGGATTGAGTTTACCTTAGACCAATTTATAAGTTTCCTCCTTCCTGCTTTTGCACCAAAACTGAGGAGCCCGTGATGCACGGGGGGTGTATAGGCAGAGGGGAGGGGTTACACTTTTTAAAGTGTAATACTTTGTGTGGCCTCCGGAGGCAGAAGCTATACACCCAATTGTCTGGGTCTCCCAATAGGAGCTAGAAGAAAAGGAATTTACGGTAAGTAAACAAAATTCCCTTCTTTTATAGGGAAAAGGTTTTTGTTTTGTTTTTTTGTTTTTGACTTTTTTTTATGTCTAAAAATGTTACTTTTTTATTTAATTGATCAACTTTGTTCCCCTCTATACATTGGTCCCGGGTACAGATGCTTTTTTTTAAGGGGTGCTTTACACGTTGCGACATCGCTACCGATATATCGTCGGGGTCACGTCGTTAGTGACGCACATCCGGCGCCGGTAACGACATCGCAATGTGTAAATCCTAAGTGCGACGATCAACGAGCGCAAAACAGTCAAAAATCGCTGATTTGTGTCACGTCGTTCATTTTCATAATGTCGCACCAATAGGAGATACGATGTTGTTTGTCGTTCCTGCAGCACCATACATCGCTGTGTGTGAAGCCGCAGGAGCGACAAACATCTCCTTACCTGCGTCCACCGGCTATGCGGAAGGAAGAAGGTGGCCGGATGTTACGTCCCGCTCATCTCCGCCCCTCCTCTGCTATTGGACGGCCGCTTAGTGACGCCGAACGCACCTCCCGCTTGAAGGAGGGATTGTTCGGCAGTCACCGCGACGTCGCAGGGCAGGTAAGTGCGTGTGAAGCTGCCGTAGCGATAATGTTCGCTACGGCAGCGATCACCACATCGCGTGTACGACGGGGGCGTGTGCTATCGCGCTCGGCATCGCCAGCCAATGCTAGCAATGTCGCAACGTGTAAAGCCCGCCTAACTCTTGCACAAGTTTTCCTGCTCTTTAATTCCATCTTATATTCTCGTCTTTCTTATATGTAATCCCTGTAGTTCTGCGAGATCTGACGCTTGGTTGTTGAGTTTTCTTATATGTCTGTATGAAGTTATCCATGAACTTACAATGCTTCTGTTCTCCAGGTCCAGCATTTGCCCGTCTCTCCAATCCAATCTGAGGTCAGGACTGGCGTTTGGTTTCAAGTGGGGGATTTGGTTTGGTCTAAAGTGGGAACGTACCCCTGGTGGCCCTGTATGGTGTCCTCCGATCCACAGCTTCGTGTGCACAGCAAAATCAATAGCAGAGGTAAGAGATTGGGGTGGAAGGAGTCAGTAAATTACGCAGGAGCTGATGATGGGATTGGTGAGAATCGGATATTGATGACACTTAGGACAAGTCTTCCCTTTATTAGTCCTGGACAATCCCTGTAAGGCCTCCCTGGTGTCAGTGATGTCCGTTTTCACACGTATCGGCGACACGTTCACACGCATACTAACTAAAGTCAATAGAGATCTTCACACCTATGCGTTTTCACATAGATTGTGTGTATGTGTGAAACACCTGGGTGGCCAGGTGATTTCTCACGGAGACAAGTCCATTTTTCCGGCGGCACGGGTCAAATATGGACATCGCACTGATGACATCCGTGTGGTACGTAGTGAAGAAAAAAAAAAAACCAGATGATACAAAAGTCAATGTTTTTTTTGTGTAAAAATAAGGGATGTGTAAAGTTAGTAAAATGATATATAAATGCTAGATAGAGAGATATAGATAGTTTGTACAGCTATTAAGTAGAATTAATAAATTATTTTTGAAAAGAAATAACGTGGGGTCCCCCCTAATTTTCATAACCAGCACAGGTACAGCAGCAGCCGCTACTTGCAGCCCTCAGCTGTCTGCTGTACCTTGGCTGGCTTTCAGAATTTGAGGGGAAATTATTTGAAAAAATAATTTAAAATAACAACGTTGGGTCCCCCCCATTTTTTTTAAAATCAGCCAAGAGACAGCAGAGAACTGGAGCTGATATTGTTAGGATGGGAAATGGGAAGGGCCATGGTTATTTGGCCATTCTCAGCCTAAAAATAGCAGCCCGAAGCCGCCCCAGAAGTGGTGCATTCATTAAATGCACTAACTCTGGCGCTGTGCTCGGCTCATCCCCTTGCCATGGTGCGGTGGCAAACGGGGTAATATATGGGGTTGATGCCAGCTGTGAATTGGCAGCTGGCATCAATCCCTGTTATTAGTAATGGGTGGGTATCTAACAGATACCCCCATTACTAATCCAATAGTTGTAAATGGATAAAAATAAAATTTTATTTATAATAAAACCACCCCAAGACCAGCCCTCTTTTACCAATTTATTATGAAAAATTAAAATCCTTTTTAGTTCTGCTGTAATCCACAAGGAGGTGCCACAGTGTTCCTCCAAAGGAAACCTGAAAGACATCAAAAGAGTGACTTATTATAGAAAAATGACAAGAGACACCCTCATACACCAACTTATTCCCATCAAACCCCAATCCGGTCTGCCGTAATACATATGGGGGTCCCACGATGTTCCCAGACTCACTGTCCCAGCCTATGAAGAACATAACGTACCAGTCACTACCGGCTCTCATGCTGCGCTGTGTGAGAACCACGGCAGTGAACTCTGGTAACCTCCTGTGGTCACCGCAGGTCACAGCTTGTGGGTCACACAGTAGCGTGTCAACTGCGACGGGCAGTGGCGAGCGGTGACATCATGAGTTCACAGCAATTCATTGCCAAGGTTCTGCCCTATGTCTTAATGGTGAGGACCATGCTGACCTAACCCTTTCCTCTCCAGTCACTAATGGCTCTCACGCTGCGCTGTGTGAGAACCACGGCAGTGAAGTCTGGTAACCTCATGAGGTCACCACAGGTTATGGCATGTGGGTCACAGTAGCATGTGAACTGCGATGGGCAGTGACGAGCGGTGACATCATGAGTTCACAGCAATTAATTGCCAAGGTTCTGCCCTATGTCTTAATGGTGAAGACCATGCTGACCTAACCCTTTCCTCTCCAGTCACTAATGGCTCTCACGCTGCGCTGTGTGAGAACCATGGCAGTGAACTCTGGTAACCTCATGAGGTCACCACAGGTCACGGCACGTGGGTCACACAGTAGCTTGTGAACTGCGACGGGCAATGACGAGCGGTGACATCATGAGTTCACAGCAATTCATTGCCAAGGTTCTGCCCTTTGTCTTAATGGTGAGGACCATGCTGATCTAACCCTTTCCTCTCCTCCAGGCGCTCGTGAATACCATGTCCAGTTTTTCAGCAATGAACCGGAGAGAGCCTGGGTACACGAGAAACGGATGCGGGAGTATCGGGGACAGAAGCAGTACGAGCAGCTGTTGGCCGAAGACTCTGCCAAGGTGGTCAACCAGTCCGAGAGACTAAAGGTGCCTTATCCTTCCCCCTTTTTTTTTTTTTTTAATACAGAATAATTGTATATTGTTAAAATTTTAGATATTTCTTTTCCTTTTTTTTCCTCCGAGATGTTTCCACAGTATATCGTGGCCGGGGCCTATAGCATTGGGCTATACCGAGATCTCTCTTTGGAAGGGGTCTAAGTATTGTGGCCATGATGCGGAAAATGAAAAAAGGGGCCCATCTAATTTACGTGTGACTCAGGGCAAAGGCATTACACATCGGCCCTAATATAAAGGGACATTGTGGATATGCCATAAACATTCGATGCTGGGCCCGACCTCTGTCTTGAGACCCAGGAAGCATATGAAATTTGATGTCGTGTTTGTCGTTTTAGATGCGGAAACCTCGCCCCCAGAAGGAGCGCATACAGTGGGACGTCGGCATCGGCCACGCGGAGAAAGCCCTGCGGATGACACGGGAGGAGAGGATAGAACAGTACACCTTCATTTATGTGGACCCAGTGATCTCTCCATCTCCTGAACCCAAAAAGACAATTATCAGTAACAAGAGGAGTCGAAGATCCACCTCGAGTAGCGAGGCCGAACCCGCCCGTCCTAAAGAGGTCTCCTCTCCAACGTCAAGACACTCTGCCCCTGTTCAGTCCCCTTCATGCAAGGACAGTAAAGACTCCCTACCCGAAACCCGTAGGCAGAGCCAGAGGAAACAGCCGCCTCAGGAAGAGGAGCCAACGCCGCCCACACCCCCTCCAGTAAAAATTCCCTGGAAGACAGCAGCCGCCCGCAAGTCACTTCCAGCCTCGGTTTTATTACACAAGGGCACAATAGACCTTCAGAAGTGCAACATGTCACCTGTGGTGAAAATAGAAAATGTCCTCGCTCTCCATAATGCATCTTCTGATGGTTTTGAACAGTTCATATACACAACCAAGGTAGGAAAAATAATAATCGCCATCTGTAGTTACTGTGATGGAAAATGTACCGTATTTTTCGTTTTATAAGACGCACTGGATTATAAGACGCACCCCAAATTTAGAGGGAGTCTTATCATATCTCACCAGGGGGGAGTGGCTCTGGAGGGTCACTGGAGGCAGGGTCAGCAATGCTGCAGGCTTGGAGGAGGGGGTGTCACAGCTGAGGAGGGTCAGCAACACTGCAGGCTCGGGGGTGTCACGGTGGCAGGCGCCATTGATCTGTCAGTGGATTGCGCGGCCATTTTCTTGAAGTCCATCATGTCAATCTGCGCACGCGCCGCCCCTGCGGCCATTTTCTTTAAGTCCATGACGTCAACCACGGGCGTTTCAATAGAGCCCCCTGTCAGATTAATGGCACCCACCCTCTGTCCTGTGACCCTCCTGAGCCTCTCCACTGGAGTGACACCCGCTCCTCCGAGCCCTCAGTATCGCCGACCCTGCCTCCTGTGACCCTGCCTCCTGTGACCCTGCTTCCGGTGACCCTGCCTCCCGTGACCCTGCCTCCCGTGACCCTGCCTCCCGTGATCCTGACTCCTGTGAACCTGCTTCCTGTGAACCTGCCTCCTGTGACCCTGCCTCCTGTGACCCTGCCTCCTGTGACCCTGCTTCCGGTGACCCTGCCTCCCGTGACCCTGCCTCCCGTGACCTTGCCTCCCGTGACCCTGCCTCCCGTGACCCTGCCTCCCGTGACCCTGCCTCCCGTGACCCTGCCTCCCGTGACCCTGCCTCCCGTGACCCTGCCTCCCGTGACCCTGCCTCCCGTGACCCTGCCTCCCGTGACCCTGCCTCCCGTGAACCTGCCTCCCGTGACCCTGCCTCCCGTGAACCTGCCTCCTGTGAACCTGCCTCCTGTGACCCTGCTCTACCACCGCCGCCCCGATGAGCCAAAACCAGATTTTAAAATGCACCCCCATTTTACCCCCAGTTTTGAGGGGAAAAAGTGCATTTTATAATCCAGAAAATCCGGTATATTGCAGCCTATAACTTTTTCCTCTGGGTCTCCATGTTGACTGATCCTGCTTTTCCCTAACATCTGCCTCGATTCATAATAAATGGATGGGTCGGGATACATTCCTATACATATTGGATGGTAGACTAGTACAGGGAACCTTATACCTGGGATATAACCCTATTATGTGTGAGGGGGTCTTCCACGTACCCTTGTACTAGCGCTTCATGTGGGTAATTGAAAGTTTAGCTGCTTGTTGTGAAGCACGCTGGCTCCTCGCCTAAAGGAAGTGAGGCCAACCGGGAGTGTGAAGCCTGCTGTGACCTGACTTGCCTCTGACAGCCAATATAAAGCAGATCTGCCGTAAGTAGGCCACATATCCCCACCACAGGTCCGTACTTGTAGTTGGCAAAACCGCACAAAAATAAAAATCGGTTGCACCGTCTAGTTTCTAGGAGCACTATAAGGCTGTGCGCCCACGGGACAGCGTACTGGAAAACCTGCGGATTTATCTGGATTTTGCAGATAAATCCGCAGGTTTACACAAGGACAAACACTCCCCATCCGTATGGGATTTGGGGAGCGCTGTATCAATGCTGCGGTATGTGCAGCTGCGGAACATGCTGCGGATATCCCGCAGCCGCACGTAACTGCATGTCAAGTATACCTGCGGAATTCCTGCCTTTCCACTATAGAGATGCAGGGCGGGAATTCCGCAGCTTTACCACAACAATTCCGCAGCAATACAATGGATAGCTGCGCATTCCGGGGAGTTGCTGCATGAACTTGCAGAAATGTCCACAGGTATGATCTCCCGTGGGCTCAGGGCCTAAGGATATAGTGGGCTTATCGTGGACTCATTGATCCCGATGGCTCATCTTTTTTCGTACTCTTTTGGCTTTTAGAAGTACTGACCTATAGGTGTAATGTGGTGTGCTTATATCATACAGCCTATAATGTCTGTAGTTTTGATCTGCCAGCCTCAAACACTCTGACCGGCTTGGCACTAGCCACTCCATCTATCAATTGCGAATAGATCCCCAGCCTTTAACTCATGTATAGGGATCTAGACTTACCACAGGGCCCTCTGGGTTGCATCAAAGGAGTAGCTGCTGGCTGGAAAAGCGAGCTCGCAGCACAGACCTTGGGACAGAATTTGGGATACTAAACCAAGATCAGAGCAATAGCTGGGATCAAATGCCAGGAATTCAGTCAAGCCTGGGTAAAGTCAGGAGGAACTACAGAACAGACGCGGTCACAATTTGTTGTATAGTATACCAAATACAAGAACTATTAAATAGCAGCCGACTGCTGGGAGTTTAAAGGGAATCTGTCAGCAAGTTTTGCCATTTAATCTGATGTAGAGCCTGAATGCCTGATTCCAGTAATGCATTACTTACTGGGCTGCTTGTTGGTGTTTCAATAAATTCACTTGTTTTATAAGTGGAAGATTATTATCACTAGATGTCTGTTATGCTGTGACTGCAAGATAGTGAGGGACAGGGGACTGTAATTCTGTCCCTCATTCTAGGCGACCGTAGGCTATCCCTGACTTCCGGATTACACCTGAAGGTGGAGACGCCGGAGACCCATGCCTTACTATTCTCCTGACCAGATGTAATTTGTTACTCCCCCTCTTCCCCCAGGGAAGGAAGGAGCAGGAGTGTGATGGAAACACACATTAAGACAGATAGGGGAAACCAAAAATTTGAGACACACTGCAAATTCACAGGAATAAACAGTAAGAGATTAAGGAGAAAATCAAGAGCAGGAAGGCAGCAACAAAAAGACGATAAGTTTTAACACCACAACTGCTCACAGCAATAATGCACAACAACCACCAGTGAGTCTGGATCACACCACCTCACCAGACCAGTATAGGTAAGCTATAGCTGGCATTAATGGAATAGTCCAGGAGAAAATGTGATTGGCTCCTCCACAGCATGTGATCAAAGAGACTAACAAGCAGCCCAGCAGAGATGAACTCTTACTAGCCTGTTTATGTCTGTGGCTCAGCTCCCGCATTTCCCTGCACTGATCAGACATGAGAGAAGTTAGCAGGCAGAGTGCCAGAATCTGGAATTTTCACAGATCCTGACGCCGCCATGACAGTTGGCGATGAATGCAAAAACCTTGTGACAATGTCTCATGCCATGTAGCCCTCCTGCTCTGTATAACCCTGCCCGCACCACTGATTAGCAGCTTTCTGCCTATGCACAGTGTATACAGGAAAGCAGCCAATCAGTGGTGTGGGCGAGGTTATACCCAGGTTATACCCAGCTCGGCATTCTTAGATCTGCAGGATGCAGGCCAGTAAGTGACAGATCCCTGGAATCGGGGTCTCTGCCCCTGTTGGTCACAGCAGGGAGCTGGTCAGCAGAAAACCCGACCATGCCACACCACAAGTTACAGCCATGCAAGTATTCATGGCTAGACAGTGCCTGTGCCACTCAGTGATGTCAGCATCAAAAGCATAGAGCCATGGGTGTGCGAGATCCCCGCCATGGTTGTGCGAGATCCCTGCCATGGTTGTGCGAGATCCCCGCCATGGTTGTGTGCGAGATCCACGCCATGGTTGTGTGCGAGATCCCCGCCATGGTTGTGCAAGATCCCCGCCATGGGTCTGCGAGATCCCCGCCATGGTTGTGCGAGATCCCCGCCATGGTTGTGCGAGATCCCCGCCATGGTTGTGCGAGATCCCCGCCATGGTTGTGCGAGATCCCCGCCATGGTTGTGCGAGATCCCCGCCATGGTTGTGTGCGAGATCCCCGCCATGGTTGTGTGCGAGATCCCCGCCATGGTTGTGTGCGAGATCCCCGCCATGGTTGTGCAAGATCCCCGCCATGGGTCTGCGAGATCCCCGCCATGGTTGTGCAAGACCCCCGCCATGGTTGTGCGAGACCCCCGCCATGGTTGTGCGAGATCCCCGCCATGGTTGTGCGAGATCCCCGCCATGGTTGTGCGAGACCCCCGCCAGCTCACGTTGGCTGGATAGGATCACTGAATTGCCCTCAGGGAGGGTCCCCCACATTGTATTGTGCCGCTGTGCTTCTTCTGTCCGGATGGCCGCCGTGTAATCTTGTATGTTTGTTTTTCAAGGGAGTTGGAAACAAGACAGAAATCACAGTCAAAGCTCCAGAGAAGACGTCTGTACCCTCCCCCAATTTGAAGGCGGAGAAAACCTCAGCACAACACACGCCTGCTCCCGAAACCTCATCGGGGGCCACAGGTAGGCAAACTGCACATGTCTGCCCCCTAACACACACCTCCCGACTGCCAAAGTGAAAGGGGGAGGGGGGAAGAGACTGTTGAGCCCGCCGCCAAGATCTAGAAACGTAACCTAAACGGAGAGGGGACATCCCCACACCCCTCCATAAAAAAGAAAAAAAAGATCAGTATTTCCCCACTCTGCGCTGTCACCCATTTTCATATTTTTTTGTTATATGCTGCTTTTTGTGCAATAAACGATACAAAGATGACGACGTTTGCATTGTTCAGTGGGTTTTCTGTTGTGTTTTACTCCGTGCAGATGAGAGGGGGCTGTGCCCGCAGGTCTGTTTCATACTGCTGTGTGCCCGGCTGATAACAGCAAGCAATAGCATGTTTGTAGCAGGTATGAAATAAACCTGGAAGGCAACACTGTCCTGTATAGAAAGGTTTATTAGTCATAGAGGGTCCGGGGGATGGGGGGGAGGGGGCGCATTCACCCTCATTACAACATAAAAATCTGCTGAGGGTCTCTGATGTCAACACAAAGCATGCCCCTAATTTGCGGCATGGGGCACATTTACCACATCACTGACTCCCGCCCGTGTGCTGTCACTTTATACAGCGGACGCATCACCGGCCCGTGTTATTTAATAGAACCATTCACACATCTGTTTTTTTTTTTCGGATCCACCTTTCTGTTCCATGATACGCAATGCATGCCCTATTGTCATCCGTGTTTGCGGATCAGTCGGCGCCGTGCAGGGTCCGAGGCTCTCGGGGCTTCGCTCTGTCCGGACGGTGTAGGTTTTACTGATCACACACTTGGTTCTGCTGCAAATGACATTTATCGACTATCCACAAGATACCTGATAAATGTCCATTCAATGGGGGGTCCCATCAATCACTTGAACTAGGGTCTCAGCCCCCTCCCCGGTTTCCCCTCACTGTGTGAGCCGAGTGGTGGTCTCGCATTTATTCTGCCACTCACGCCATAGTCTGCGGGGCTGACGCTCATTGGGCTTTTTATGTTATCAGAGCCCCTGCTCATTTTCACATGCAAATCACATATACAGTACAGACCAAAAGTTTGGACACACCTCTTTCAAAGACTTTTCTTTATTTTCAGGACTCTGGAAATTGTAGATTGACATTGAAGGCATCAAAACTATGAATTAATACACATGTGGAATGAAATACTTAACAAAAAAAATGTGAAACAACTGAAAGTATGTCTTATATTCTAGGTTCTTCAAAGTAACCACCTTTGGCTTTGATTACTGCTTTGCACACTCTTGGCATTCTCTTGATGAGCTTCAAGAGGTAGTCACCGGAAATGGTTTTCCAACAGTCTTGAAGGAGTTCCCAGAGATGCTTAGCACTTGTTGGCCCTTTTGCCTTCACTCTGCGGTCCAGCTCACCCCAAACCATCTCGATTGGGTTCAGGTCTGGTGACTGTGGAGGCCAGGTCATCTGGCGTAGCACCACATCACTCTCCTTCTTAGTCAAATAGCCCTTACACAGCCTGGAGGTGTGTTTGGGGTCATTGTCCTGTTGAAAAATAAATGATGGTCCAACTAAACACAAACCGGATGGAATAGCACGCCGCTGCAAGATGCTGTGGTAGCCATGCTGGTTCTGTATGCCTTCAATTTTGAATAAATCCCCAACAGTGTCACCAGCAAAGCCCCCCCACACCATCACACCTCCTCCTCCATGCTTCACGGTGGGAACCAGCCATGTAGAGTCCATCCGTTCACCTTTTCTACAAAGACACGGTGGTTGGATCCAAAGATCTCAAATTTGGACTCATCAGACCAAAGCACAGATTTCCACTGGTCTAATGTCCATTCCTTGTGTTCTTTAGCCCAAACAAGTCTCTTCTGCTTGTTGCCTGTCCTTAGCAGTGGTTTCCTAGCAGCTATTTTACCATGAAGGCCTGCTGCACAAAGTCTCCTCTTAACAGCTGTTCTAGAGATGAGAAGGTGTGTCCAAACTTTTGGTCTGTACTGTACATCGAACACATTTTAATCCAAGCTCTGCTCCGCACCTGACTGCGCCTGCATCGCCCACAGCTAATCACCTTTCTGATGCACCCGGGAGAGCTGGCACTATTTGCCCACAGACAGGTCTGGGCAACACCTTGATTTTCCCCTCCGGTCCAATTGTGTAACACTCGGTCATTGCCATCTGGTGGTGATTGTGAATTTTTTCGGATTCATTTGAGGGCCGGGGCACTTAATGGGAACCTGTCAGGTGCAATATGCAACCAGAACCACGAGCAGCTCTGGGTGCATAGTGCTGCTCCCTGCCTGTCACAACCTATAGTAGCATAGATAAAGGGAGCTTTAGAAAAATTATTTCTAAAGATCCTTTATGATATGCTAATGAACGTGGGGACTAGTTGCAAAGGCGTTAGTTCCTGCACTCATTCTGCCCTCTTATCATATTAGCACTCCCACAGGGACCCACAAGGGCCTGCTAACATGCTATTTAATGCCCATTGCCCAGTGTCATCATTGGCAGTGACCTGTGTACCTGTGTCTGTCATCGCATCAGACGCTGGGCTTAGGGTCAGTGTGCATGATTAGAAGTCCCGACACTTTCGGTTATGCACACTAGACCTCTCTGAAGCCAAAACGCATACACCCAGCTTCATACTGCGCATGACCGGAAGTGCCGGGATTTCTGATCATGGACAGTGACCTAAAGCCAGCATCTGAAGCGGTGACAACGGACACAGGTACGCACATCACCGCTGATGACCCTGGGCAATGGGCATTGAAAAGCATGTTCGACGCCCCTGTGGGTGTGCTAACATGCTGAGAGGGCGGAATGAGTGCAGGAAGTAAAGCCCTTGTGACTAGTCCCTGCGCTCATTAGCATATCATAAAGGATCTTTAGAAATATTTTTTTTAAAGATCTTTTTATGTATGCTACTAGATACAGGAACAGTTAGGTAGGGATTCTTCTCGTGCTTCTTCGAGCATAGGGGACCTGACAGGTTCACTTTGAAGCGTACCTCCAGTGTAATTTCAGAGCCTCATGCGCAGAAACATTGCCCTTGACAGCTCAGCTGTTTGTTCTGTGAACCTCTCTTTCCTAATTCACTTAAGGGGGTATATCCATTTCACAGTGTATCACTAGGATATGACATCCCTTAAAAAAGGGCTGTCTGGCAAAAACGTGATGGGTGATAACCTACCATCTGGTGGGGGTCCGACCGCTGTGAACTGCTCTGATCAGCAGAACAGCTAATTTTATATAAGTGCCTCATTCTGCAGATCAGTGCAGGTCCCAGCAGTCGGACCCCCACTGATGAATACATTATCACCCATCTAGTGATTGTGGGGGTCCTAGAGGACTTAAAGAGAACTAACCACCAGGATTTTCCTACATAAACTAAAGCCAGTGCTATACTGGCGCTATCATACTGATTCTATACAGACCTCTAGTTGTGAGATCGGATGTATAGTTTGTGAAATACAGGCAAGTAAAATCTGTGAAATGCACTGTTATTTGATTGATAGGTGCAACGGAATATCTAATAGGTGGGACGGGTTTTGCTAGTTATTCCTGCCCCTGTCTGCTGCCTGTCCTTCCTCCCCCCATCCTTCCTCCCCCTGTAATAACAGAGACAGGGAGAGGAAGGACAGGCAGCAGACAGGGGCGGGAATAACTTGCAAAACCCGACCCACCTATTAGATATTCTGTAGCTGCTGTCAATCAAATAACAGTGCATTTCACAAACTTTACTTGCATATATTTCAGAAAGTATACATCCGATCTCACAACTAAAGGTATGTATAGAATCAGCGTGATAGCCCCAGTATAGCACTGGCTTTAGTTTATATAGGAAAATCCTGGTGGTTGGTCGTCTTCAAGGAGATGGGAAGTTGTCATTGTGGATGTGTCGGATACAGTGGAGCTGTGGCCCGGTCACAGTCTTCTCTCTGCTCGCTGACACACCACTTGCCTCTCCACCTCTTCAGCTCCAGGAAAGATGTAAATTGCTTCAGAAATTAAAGTCTCCTCCAACTCTCCTTATACTGAAGGAAAGGGAATACATTGTGCATGTGAGGTTTATCACCAGATGCTCGGAGCTACGCTTTAAAGTGAGACTACGTGGGTGTAGTATCATGAAGGCCGCCCCTATCCAAATGCCCGATTAGGACGTATGGACACCATAGCGGGAGCTCCTCTCTGAGGCTCTCGTATCCCGGACACTTTGTATTACGTGGATGGCCATTATACCACTTTATAGTCCTACATTCCCTGCCTGGCTCACAGTGGATTTGCCATGTGAGGTCTGGGTAGATCCAGTAGCTCGTCCTAAGCCACCCACCGGCTGAAAAAGAGGGGTGTAGGGGTCTATCGATCCACATTCTGTGTTACTTATATATATGTGAATTATCTATTCTGGTGGAGACTCCAGACCTGGTTGAAAGAAGGGTCTTTGTGGCCGAAAGCTGAAAACCGGACCCTGAAGGAAGGACCCGAAAGACTGAAAGCAGAAAGAGATCCATCCCTTTACGTGATATGGAGGGGTCTCTACAGTAAGAGTATTGAATAGTGTAATAGTGGAGGATAAAATCTCATCATACAGTCTCATGACTAGTCTCCGACCTCCACCATGAATGACTGTGTGCCATCTCTGACCTCTATACAGTAACGTCGGAGGTTCGGCTCTCATCAGTGCCATTGACCAGTGATTCTCCATCTTCTCATCTACATATAGCTTCTTGTGTCCTCTGGTACTTAGTCAGAATAATTTGGATGGACCATTCATTTTCATTTTTTTTCCTGGTAAGTTTATAGTCTAGATACATAACTTGTGTTTTTTTTTTGTTATTGTCTGTCAGTTCTAGTACTGTGTCCAAAAGTAAAGGTGCACTCCATCGTAAGTGTGTCCTTATGTCCTCTTCACCATTGATTTTCCCCCCCGCAGTGTGTTACAGAACATTTTCACAAAATATAATCCTCATACTGTGCAAATAATCCACCTCGTCACTTGAGCTGCGGTGCAGGTTCTCCGTCCCAGGGCGGTGGAGTCGGCAAGCCAAATCTCAGACTCCTCAGTTTTCCTCAATTTCCCTGATTCCGACTCCGACTCCCCCCTACAGTTGAAACCAGAAGTTTCCCTCCGCTCTCTATAAAGACACATCTGCAGGTTTTTCCCTCCGCTCTCTATAAAGATACATCTGCAAGTTTTTCCCTCCGCTCTCTATAAAGATACATCTGCAGGTTTTTCCCTCCGCTCTCTATAAAGACACATCTGCAGGTTTTTATCTCTATCTGACATGAAATCAGAATAAACCTTTCTCGTTTTAGGTCAATTAGGAACCAAAAATATTTATATTTGCCAAATGCCAGAATAATGACAGAGAGAATATTTTAAGACATTTTTATTACTTTCTGCAAATTTAAAAGTTTCCATTTATTTTATTAGTATTTCGTACCATTGCCCTTACACTGTGTGACTTGGGTGAAGCGTTTTGGATCTCCTTCCGCAAGCTTCTCACTAGTAAGAATTTGGTCAGTATCGCCACATAATCTTCTTTCCTCGTGATGCCATCTATTTTGTGAACTGCACCAGTCCCTCCTGCAGCAAAACAACCCCACAACATGATGCTGCCGCCCCTGTGTTTCACAGTTGGGATGGTGTTCTTAGGCTTCAAAGCTTATACCTTTTCCTCCAAACGTAACAATGGACAATATGGCCAAACCGTTCAATTTTAGTTTTGTCAGACCACAGGACATGTCTCGAAAAATTAAGGTCTTTGTTCCTGTGTGCATTTGCAAACATTAATCTTGTTTTTTTATGTTTCTTTTGGAGTAATGGCTTCTTCCTGGCAGGGTGACCTTTCAGCTCATGTTGATACAGTACTCATTTCACTGTGGATAATGACACAATCTTACCAGCTTCCTCCAGCATCTTCACAAGGTCTTGGGTTGATATGCACTTGTCTGACCAAAGCACATTGATCTCTGGTACACAGAACCTGGCTCCTTCCTAAGTGGTATGATGTCTGGACATTCCCATCTTGTTTGCACTTGCATATAATTGTTTGTATAGATGAAGGAGGCAGCTTCAGGCATCTGGAAATTGCACCAAAAAATGAACCAGACTTGTGCAAATCCACAATTCCCTTCCTGAGATATTGGATGATTACTTTGACTTTCCCATAATGCCAATCCCAAAGAAGCATGGTGTTTTAGGTGTTGATTAAAATACATCCACAGGTGTGTCTCTAATTAACTCAGATGTTGCCAATAAACCTATCAGAAGCTTCCAAAGACATGACATCATCATATGGGCTGTCACATATTGTTTAAAGGCATAGTACTCTTAAGGCTACTTTACACGCTGCGATATCGGTCCCGATATCGCTAGTGTGGGTACCCGCCCCCATCTGTTGTACGACACGGGCAAATCGCTGCCCGTGCCGCACAACATCGCGCAGACCCGTCACACATACTTACCTGCCCGGCGACGTCGCTGTGACCGGCGAACCGCCTCCTTTCTAAGGGGGCGGTCCGTGCGGCGTCACAGCGACGTCACTGAACAGCCGCCCAATAGAAGCGGAGGGGCTGAGATGAGCGGGACGTAACATCCCGCCCACCTCCTTCCTTCCTCAGAGCAGCCGGGAGGCAGGTAAGGAGAGGTTCCTCGTTCCTGCGGCATCACACATAGTGATGTGTGCTGCCGCAAGAGCAACAAACTACATCGTTACTGCTGCAGTAACGATAATCGAGAATGGACCCCCATGTCACCGATGAGCGATTTTGCACGTTTTTGCAACGATGCAAAATCGCTCATCGGTGTCACACGCAGCAACATCGCTAATGCGGCCAGATGTGCGTCACAAATTCCGTGACCCCAACGACTCTGCATTAGCGATGTCGCAGCGTGTAAATCCCCCTTTAGTGTATCTAAACTTTTGACTTTGCAGAAAATAATAAAAATGTCTTAGAACATTTTCTCTCTATCATTATTCTGGCATTTGGCAAATATAAGTAATTTTGGTTCCTAATTGACCTAAAACGGGAAGAAGGGAATTTTGTTACTTACCGTAAATTCCTTTTCTTCTAGCTCCTATTGGGAGACCCAGACGATTGGGTGTATAGCACTGCCTCCGGAGGCCACACAAAGCAATTACACTAAAAAGTGTAAGGCCCCTCCCCTTCTGGCTATACACCCCCAGTGGGATCACTGGCTCACCAGTTTTAGTGCAAAAGCAAGAAGGAGGAAAGCCAATAACTGGTTTAAACAAATTCACTCCGAAGTAACGTCGGAGAACTGAAAACCGTTCAACATGAACAACATGTGTACCCGAAAAACAACCAAAAATCCCGAAGGACAACAGGGCGGGTGCTGGGTCTCCCAATAGGAGCTAGAAGAAAAGGAATTTACGGTAAGTAACAAAATTCCCTTCTTCTTCGGCGCTCCATTGGGAGACCCAGACGATTGGGACGTCCAAAAGCTGTCCCTGGGTGGGTAAAGAAATACCTCATGTTAGAGCTGCAAAGACAGCCCTCCCCTACGGGGAGGCACCTGCCGCCTGCAGGACTCTTCTACCTAGGCTGGCGTCCGCCGAAGCATAGGTATGCACCTGATAATGTTTGGTGAAAGTGTGCAGACTCGACCAGGTAGCTGCCTGGCACACCTGTTGAGCCGTAGCCTGGTGTCGCAATGCCCAGGACGCACCCACGGCTCTGGTAGAATGGGCCTTCAGCCCTGATGGAACCGGAAGCCCAGCAGAACGGTAGGCTTCAAGAATTGGTTCTTTGATCCATCGAGCCAGGGTGGCCTTAGAAGCCTGCGACCCTTTGCGCTTACCAGCGACAAGGACAAAGAGTGCATCCGAACGGCGCAAGGGCGCCGTGCGGGAAATGTAGATTCTGAGTGCTCTCACCAGATCTAACAAATGTAAATCCTTCTCATACCGATGAACTGCATGAGGACAAAACGAAGGCAAAGAGATATCCTGATTAAGATGAAAAGAGGATACCACCTTCGGGAGAAACTCCTGAATGGGGCGCAGCACTACCTTGTCCTGGTGGAAGACCAGGAAGGGAGCCTTGGATGATAGCGCTGCCAGCTCAGACACTCTCCGAAGAGATGTGATCGCTACCAGAAAAGCCACTTTCTGTGATAGTCTAGAAAGTGAAACCTCCCTCAGAGGCTCGAAGGGCGGCTTCTGGAGGGCAACTAGTACCCTGTTCAGATCCCATGGATCTAACGGCCGCTTGTACGGGGGTACGATATGGCAAACCCCCTGTAGGAACGTGCGCACCTTAGGAAGGCGTGCCAAACGCCTCTGAAAAAAGACGGATAGCGCCGAGACCTGACCTTTAAGGGAGCCGAGCGACAAACCTTTTTCTAACCCAGATTGCAGGAAAGAAAGAAAGGTAGGCAATGCAAATGGCCAGGGAGACACTCCCTGAGCAGAGCACCAGGATAAGAATATCCTCCACGTTCTGTGGTAGATCTTAGCGGACGTGGGCTTCCTAGCCTGTCTCATGGTGGCAACGACCCCTTGGGATAATCCTGAAGACGCTAGGATCCAGGACTCAATGGCCACACAGTCAGGTTCAGGGCCGCAGAATTCCGATGGAAAAACGGCCCTTGGGACAGTAAGTCTGGTCGGTCTGGTAGTGCCCACGGTTGGCCGACCGTGAGCTGCCACAGATCCGGATACCACGCCCTCCTCGGCCAGTCTGGGGCGACGAGTATGACGCGGCTGCAATCGGATCTGATCTTGCGTAGCACTCTGGGCAAGAGTGCCAGAGGTGGAAACACATAAGGGAGCCGGAACTGCGACCAATCTTGCACTAGGGCGTCTGCCGCCAGCGCTCTTTGATCGCGAGACCGTGCCATGAAGGTTGGGACCTTGTTGTTGTGCCGGGACGCCATGAGGTCGACGTCCGGCCTTCCCCATCGGCGACAGATTTCCTGAAACACGTCTGGGTGAAGGGACCATTCCCCTGCGTCCATGCCCTGGCGACTGAGGAAGTCTGCTTCCCAGTTTTCTACGCCGGGGATGTGAACTGCGGATATGGTGGAGGCCGTGGCTTCCACCCACATCAGAATCCGCTGGACTTCCTGGAAGGCTTGCCGACTGCGTGTCCCCCCTTGGTGGTTGATGTATGCCACCGCTGTGGAGTTGTCCGACTGAATTCGGATCTGCCTCCCTTCCAGCCACTGCTGGAAGGCTAGTAGGGCAAGATACACTGCTCTGATTTCCAGAACATTGATCTGAAGGGTGGACTCCTGCTGAGTCCACGTACCCTGAGCCCTGTGGTGGAGAAAAACTGCTCCCCACCCTGACAGACTCGCGTCTGTCGTGACCACCGCCCAAGACGGTGGTAGGAAGGATCTTCCCTTTGATAATGAGGTGGGAAGAAGCCACCACTGCAGAGAGTCCTTGGCCGTCTGGGAAAGGGAGACTTTCCTGTCCAGGGATTTTGACTTCCCGTCCCATTGGCGGAGAATGTCCCATTGAAGTGGGCGCAGATGAAACTGCGCAAACGGAACCGCCTCCATTGCCGCCACCATCTTCCCGAGGAAGTGCATGAGGCGTCTTAAGGAGTGCGACTGACTTTGAAGGAGAGCCTGCACCCCAGTCTGTAGAGACCGCTGCTTGTCCAGCGGAAGCTTCACTATCGCTGAGAGAGTATGAAACTCCATGCCAAGATACGTTAGTGATTGGGTCGGTGACAGATTTGACTTTGAGAAGTTGATGATCCACCCGAACGTCTGGAGAGTCTCCAGTGCAACAGTCAAGCTGAGTTGGCATGCCTCTTGAGAGGGTGCCTTGACCAATAGATCGTCCAAGTAAGGGATCACAGAGTGTCCCTGAGAGTGCAAGACTGCTACCACTGCCGCCATGATCTTGGTGAACACCCGTGGGGCTGTCGCCAGACCAAATGGCAGAGCTACGAACTGAAGATGGTCGTCTCCTATCACGAAGCGGAGAAAGCGTTGGTGCTCTGTAGCAATCGGCACGTGGAGATAAGCATCCTTGATGTCTATTGATGCTAGGAAATCTCCTTGAGACATTGAGGCAATGACTGAGCGGAGGGATTCCATCCGGAACCGCCTTGCGTTCACATGCTTGTTGAGCAGTTTTAGGTCCAGAACAGGACGGAATGAGCCGTCCTTTTTTGGCACCACAAAGAGATTGGAGTAAAAACCTTGACCTCGTTCCTGAAGAGGAACAGGGACCACCACTCCTTCTGCTCTTAGAGAATTCCTCGCCTGCAGAAGGGCATCTGCTCGGTCGGGATGTTGGGAAGTTCTGAAGAACCGAGGCGGAGGACGAGAACTGAACTCTATCCTGTACCCGTGAGACAAAATGTCTGTTACCCACCGGTCTTTGACCTGTGGCAGCCAAATGTCGCAAAAGCGGGAGAGCCTGCCACCGACCGAGGATGCGGAGGGAGGCGGCCGAAAGTCATGAGGCAGCCGCCTTGGAAGCGGTACCTCCGGTTGCTTTCTTGGGGCGTGAGTGAGCCCGCCAGGAATCAGAGCTCCTTTGCTCTTTCTGAGTCCCTTTGGACGAGGAGAATTGGAATTTCTCCTGCTGTGCAGCTGCCTCCTCTGCAGAAGGGGCTGGGGGAGAAATATCCAACAGCCTATTGATGGCCGCTATAAGGTCATTTACCATGGCGTCACCATCTGGCGTATCCAAATTGAGTGCGGCGTCAGGACAAGTCTCCTGATCACCCACCTCTGAGCCATCATATAGAGACCCTTCTCGCTGAGACCCTGATCCGCGTGATGACGTGGAGGGTCTCTCCCAGCGAGCTCGCTTAGGCGGACTGGGACTGTCATCGGAGTCAGAGCCCTCAGCCTGTGATGCCTGGGACCCCCTTGAATTACGGATTAATTCCAGCTGAGGGGGGCCGGGGAACATAGACACAGCGGTGTCCATGGTCTGAGCAACTGGCCTGGACTGCAAGGTCTCCAGGATTTTTGTCATAGTCACAGACATTTTATCAGCAAAGACTGCAAATTCTGTCCCCGTCACCGGGGTAGGGTTCACAGGCGTCTCTGCCTGGGCTACCACCACAATAGGCTCTGGCTGACGAAGTGCCACTGGGACTGAACATTGCACACAATGAGAGTCGTTGGAGCCTGCTGGTAGATTAGCCCCACATGCTGTACAAGCAGTGTATACAGCCCGTGCCTTGGCACCCTTGCGTTTTGCGGATGACATGCCGTTGTCTCCTCAAAGCAATATAGGGTGTACAGCCAAGAAGCGACCTTACAGTGCAGTACACAAATATAACACTGTGGCACTAGTGGGGCCGCACGTATGTGCTGCTTACCGCCCGCTTAGCGCGGGTGTGTGGTCGCCAGAAACCCCTAGCCTGGGTCCCTCAGAGCCTGCGTCCGTTCTCCAGCCAGACTGCATGTGTATAATGGCTGCCGGCGTCCTGGGGAGCTGCAAGCCTGGGGGCGGGCCTAGGGCGTGCACAGAGAAAAAGCGCAAAGCCTGTGTCCTACTGTGCTCAGTGAGAGGGCTGGAGCATGTAAATCGTGCTCCAGCCCTCGGCGCTGCCGATTGAACAACGTCTCTCCCCTACCCTGATTGACAGGGTGGGGGGCGTTAACGAAGCGGAGCTAGGCCGCAGAAAAACCGGGGACTAAAGTTAGAAGCGCCGCCGCCGTAAAAGCGCGGTCGGCGCGTCCCCGGCGCACTACAAGTCGCAGCTGCGCCGCCGCTCCAGGGGCGGTCGGCGCGGCGATCCACACACATAAAGTCCCCCAGTAATCTGCGGGGACTATAAGCCCAGCGCACAGCGCTACAGTCCCCGGCGCACTAGCACACCCAGCAAGCCTGGGGTGTGCGTGGCCTGCCATACGGGGACACAGAGTACCTGAAAGTTGCAGGGCCTTGTCCCTGAACGGCACTCCCGCTCCACATCCAGCAGGTTCTATGGGTCTGTGGATGGAGCCCGGCCTCAGGGCTTGGTGGCCGGTAAGATCCCACTTCCTCAGAGCCCCCCAGGGGGATGGGGAAGGAAAACAGCATGTGGGCTCTAGCCTCCGTACCCGCAATGGGTACCTCAACCTTACAAACCACAAGTGGGGTAAGAAGGGAGCATGCTGGGGGCCCCATATGGGCCCTCTTTTCTTCCATCCGATATAGTCAGCAGCTACTGCTGACTAAACAGTGGAGCTATGCGTGGATGTCTGACCTCCTTCGCACAAAGCAGAAAACTGGTGAGCCAGTGATCCCACTGGGGGTGTATAGCCAGAAGGGGAGGGGCCTTACACTTTTTAGTGTAATTGCTTTGTGTGGCCTCCGGAGGCAGTGCTATACACCCAATCGTCTGGGTCTCCCAATGGAGCGCCGAAGAAAGGTTTATTCTGCTTTCATGTCACATAGTGAGAAAAACATGCAGATGTGTCTTTATAGAGAGCGGAGGGAAAAACCTGCAGATGTGTCTTTATAGAGAGCGGAGGGAAACGTCTGATTTCAACTTTACAAGACTCATGTTTGTGATAAATTCACTGTAGTATAATGGTAACATCACTACTTATATCATGGAGCTGAAGTGCAGCACAGATTCATCTCAACTAAAAGCCGAGATCCTCCGATCAGGAGTAGAACAGACATTTATAGGACATTTCATAACTTTCCCAAATTCTTATGAAAAAATATTCAGCACAAATCGCATTGAACTGCTGTACCTAATTTATTATATATTTTAGGAGTCGGTCCATTTTATACCAATTCCGACTCTACCAAAATGCACTCCGACTCTACAGCCCTGCTCTATGCACAGCATTGTTATTAAGGCCAGGTTAGAGCGAATGCGTGCAAAATTAGCCTCTTTCATCTAAAAAAAAAAAAATAATAATAATAATACTTACATAACTATATGACATCAGGTTTAAAAAATAAATAAATCGATTAAATTGTAAAAGGCAAAATGCAGTTCCCTATGCAACGGATCCGAAAATAAATGGATGCTAAAACGATAGTAACCCGTATTTGATCCAGTTATTATCGTATAATGGGTGACCCTGACCCAAAATATGAAGCAAAATATTGCATACTAAATCCCCAATACCCCCCCCCAACACACGGACTATTGAAACACTTATCTGAACGAGTGGATTTTCACAGCGTATTTTCCAATTGCAAAGAACAGGGGGGGCTTCAGTACTTTAGGGGGCAGCATCGATTATTAGAACATTCTTTACAGGCCCTAATCCGATAAATTTACCTTCACACTTATTTTTTAATTTTTCTCTGCGTTTATTGTATGCCGGCTCCATAAGAGCAGGTTATTCTCATGCATATATCTCTTCACCACCATGAACTGCATTACCACCATGCGCATTTACATTGTGCACAATGTCCACACAAGATTTGTTCCTCAACTCTATGAAGGGTGTTGTCATGGGGTGTGATATGGTAACTACGAGTAGGAGCACCTAAACTAGCCCTCAGACTAGGGACCTTAAGCTGTCCCTTATTCCAGAGGTACACCTGATGGTGGCAAGGTCTGGACTGCCAGCCTAGCCCTGACTCCTGAATTGCTCTGGTCTAACACCCCCTCTCCTCCACCCCAGGGTTAGGGCTGAGACACGAGTCATGAATCCCACAAATACCGACAGACAGGGAAAAATCAAGACTCAAACTCACTGCAAACTTACACAAGGGAAAAGACAATATGAGCTCAGGGAGAAATAAAGTACAGGGAGGAAATAAACAAAAACATGGATAGTTCCACAGCACATGAAATAGCACTCAGCAGTTCACCAATAGCTGGATCACCATGCACAAAGACTCGTATCGCTGGAGCAAAGCTAGAGCTATAATGGGCATGAGGTGCCAGGTTCCATCATCTTTTAAAGGGTGGAGGCGGCTGTGATAGGTCTTCAGTAACCTATGATCCCAGCAGCAACTTACAGGCCAGCAGGAACTAACTCCTGCAAGACCGATCACCAGTGAGCACAAAACCGGTCGATGCCCGGCTCTGACAGAGTAACTCACAAGCACCAGGTGTCGTGTCAGACTGCAGTGTGAAAAGAGTCTACATATGGCAAGACATCTGATGAGATTAGAGCAGAACGCCTCATGACAGGTGTACTTCAAGGTGGCTCCATTCTGGTGACAGACTCCTTTTAAATCAGTATTACACACCATCTAGGACATTTCACATATATGAACCTTTGTTCTCTTAAATATATATAGTTAGACTTTCTTCCAATGGTCAAATTGTATTTGACATTTTTACCCCTCCCTCACCTTTTTTTTTTTTTTTTTTAACTGCTTGGATTGTGAATGTGAACATTTACTGAGTGAGTTTTGTTTGGAGATTGAAGGCGAGCTCAATAGCAAATATATTATTTATATATATATATATATATATATATATATATGTGTATGTGTGTGTGTGTGCATATATATATTTTTTTATATGTGTGTGTATATATATATATATATATATATATATAATGGAAGGGAGACTGGTATATATATACAGTGCCTACAAGTAGTATTCAACCCCCTGCAGATTTAGCAGGTTTGATAAGATGCAAATAAGTTAGAGCCTGCAAACTTCAAACAAGAGCAGGATTTATTAACAGATGCATAAATCTTACAAACCAACAAGTTATGTTGCTCAGTTAAATTTTAATAAATTTTCAACATAAAAGTGTGGGTCAATTATTATTCAACCCCTAGGTTTAATATTTTGTGGAATAACCCTTGTTTGCAATTACATCTAATAATCGTCTTTTATAAGACCTGACCAGGCCGGCACAGGTCTCTGGAGTTATCTTGGCCCACTCCTCCATGCAGATCTTCTCCAAGTTATCTAGGTTCTTTGGGTGTCTCATGTGGACTTTAATCTTGAGCTCCTTCCACAAGTTTTCAATTGGGTTAAGGTCAGGAGACTGACTAGGCCACTGCAACACCTTGATTTTTTCCCTCTTGAACCAGACCTTGGCTGTGTGCTTTGGGTCGTTGTCTTGTTGGAAGATGAAATGACGACCCATCTTAAGATCCTTGATGGAGGAGCGGAGGTTCTTGGCCAAAATCTCCAGGTAGGCCGTGCTATCCATCTTCCCATGGATGCGGACCAGATGGCCAGGCCCCTTGGCTGAGAAACAGCCCCACAGCATGATGCTGCCACCACCATGCTTGACTGTAGGGATGGTATTCTTGGGGTCGTATGCAGTGCCATCCAGTCTCCAAACGTCACGTGTGTGGTTGGCACCAAAGATCTCGATCTTGGTCTCATCAGACCAGAGAACCTTGAACCAGTCTGTCTCAGAGTCCTCCAAGTGATCATGAGCAAACTGTAGATGAGCCTTGATATGACGCTTTGAAAGTAAAGGTACCTTACGGGCTCGTCTGGAACGGAGACCATTGCGGTGGAGTACGTTACTTATGGTATTGACTGAAACTAATGTCCCCACTGCCATGAGATCTTCCCGGAGCTCCTTCCTTGTTGTCCTTGGGTTAGCCTTGACTCTTCGGACAATCCTGGCCTCGGCACGGTAGGAAACTTTCAAAGGCTGTCCAGGCCGTGGAAGGCTAACAGTATTTCCATAAGCCTTCCACTTCCGGATGATGCTCCCAACAGTGGAGACAGGTAGGCCCAACTCCTTGGAAAGGGTTTTGTACCCCTTGCCAGCCTTGTGACCCTCCACGATCTTGTCTCTGATGGCCTTGGAATGCTCCTTTGTCTTTCCCATGTTGACCAAGTATGAGTGCTGTTCACAAGTTTGGGGAGGGTCTTAATTAGTCAGAAAAAGCTGGAAAAAGAGATAATTAATCCAAACATGTGAAGCTCATTGTTCTTTGTGCCTGAAATACTTCTTAATACTTTAGGGGAACCAAACAGAATTCTGGTGGTTTGAGGGGTTGAATAATAAATTACCCTCTGAATAAACTTTTCACAATTTAAAAAAAAAAAAAAAAAAAAATAAAAAAAGAAATAACATTCTTTTTTGCTGCAGTGCATTTCACACTTCCAGGCTGATCTACAGTCCAAATGTCACAATGCCAAGTTAATTCCGAATGTGTAAACCTGCTAAATCTGCAGGGGGTTGAATACTATTTATGGCACTGTATATATATATATATATATATATATATATATATATATATATATATATATATATATATATATATATATATATATATATACCAGTCTCCCTTCCATTTTCTTTCTGAAGCTCCTATGCAGACTATGCATCTCCATGGTAACAGACAACAAACACATTCTCTATGATGATTTGTAGTCCTGCATTCTTAGATGAGGTACAGACTATTGGGCACATGCAGTCGGGAGGTAGATATCTTGCAATGGCTGCGGAATGGAAAGATGCCTAAGCTGTATAAAATGCCACAAGAAATATATGTAGACACACACATTCATAGATAGATAGAAAATTGTGATGTGCATTTGTATTCAGACACCCCCCCCGACTCTATGCGTTGTGGGCCCACCTTTCACTGCAGTTACTGCAGCAAGTCTTTTGGGGGATGTCTCTACCATATTTGCACATCTAGAAGCTGAAAGTTTTGCCCATTCTTCTTTGCTCCAGCTCAGTGAGATTGGATGGAGACGTCTGTGAACATCAAATTTCAAGTCTTGTCACAGATTCTCAATGGGATTTAGGTCTGGACTGTGACTGGGCCATTCACACATATTAATATGCTTTGATCTAATCAATCCATTGTAGCTCTGACAGGTTGTTTAGGGTCGTTCTCCTTCTGGAAAATGAATCTGTGCCTCATTTTCAAGTATTTTTCAGCCTCTAACAGGTTTTCCAACATTATTGCCATGTATTTAGCTTTATCCATCTTCCCATCAACTCTGACCAGCTTCCCTGCCTCTGCTGTAGAAAAGCCTCCTCACAGCATGATGCTGCCACCACCCTGTGTGACAGTGGGGAAGGTGGTTTCAGGGTGATGATGTGCAGGGGTTGTTTTTTCAAGTATTTTTCATCCTCTGAACAGGTTTTCATCCTGGATCACCCTGTATTTAGCTCCATCCATCTTCCCATCAACTCTGACTAGCTTCCTTGCCCCTGCTTAAAAAAAATGTGAGCCGGAGTATGAAATGGTATACATGGAGCTTGTAAGCTCATGTTCACACTGGCTATAAGACAATGAAAAACCAAGGGAAAAATTATGAAAATATACCCTGCTGTAACTAAATAAAAGCATAGTGCATATAAACATAGGGTACTTAGTAAACACTGTTTTTGATAAAAAAAAAAGCATAAAGCTATCCCACCAACGACAAGGTGTACCCGGTTGGGACAGTACCTACACTCTATAATATTAAAACCTTACCATGGGACTAAAATAGGCCTCAATGTGAATAAGGGCTGAGAGTGACCGGGTCCCAACAGGACACACAGCCATGGGATGCACAGAATGAAATGCCCAGCATTTTCAAGTATTTTTCAGCCTCTAACAGGTTTTCCTCCATTATCGCCCTGTATTTAGCTTCATCCATCTTCCCATCAACTCTGACCAGCTTCCCTGCCCCAGCTGAAGAAAAGCCTCCCCATAGCATGATGCTGCCACCACCCTGTATGACAGTGGGGAAGGTTGTTTCCGGGTGATGTTCAGGGTTAGTTTTTTCAAGTATTTTTCAGCCTCTAACAGGTTTTCGTCCATTATTGCCCTGTGTTTAGCTTCATCCATCTATCCATCAACTCTGACTAGCTTCCCTGCCCCAGCTGAAGAAAAGCCTCCCCACAGCATGATGCGGCCAGCACCCTGCGTGACTGTGGGGATGGTGTTTTCATGGTTATGTGCAGTTTTATTTTTTTTTCAAGTATTTTTCATCCCCTAACAGGTTTTCATCCAGGATTGCACCGTTTTAGCTCCATCCATCTTTCCATCAACTCGGACCAACGTCCCTGTCCTTCCTGAAGAAAATAATACTCATAGCATGATGCTGCCACCACCCTGTATAACAGTGGGAAAGGTGGTTTCAGGGTGATGTGCAGTTTTAATTTTTTCAAGTATTTTTCATCCTCCAACAGGTTTTCATCCTGGATCACCCTATATTTAGCTCCATCCATATTCCCATCAACTCTGACTTGCTTCCTTGCCCCTGCTGTAGAAAAACCTCCCCACAGCATGAAACGGTCACCACCATGTTTGAGTGTGGGGATGGTGTTTCCAGGGTGATGAACAGTGTTAGTTTTTCACCACACATAGCACTTTACATTTAGTCCATACAGTATGCAGATGCATGCCAGCCAGACAGAGGCCAAAAAAACACACTTTTGACTTCTGTTGGGTAAATTATGGCCTTTGTATTCTTAAAGTAAAGCACCCAACAACTACTTTAAAGTGTGCATTCAACTTTAAAGCCCCCATCCGGATTAGACTAAAATCAGCTAAACCCGCCAGCCTTAGCTGACAGTCAGGTGAGTATTGAGGCCTCCTAAGTCTGTTCCAACATCATCTGTCCAACCTAGGATTTTTCAATCCTTTTGCTCCTAGTGCGATATGTCCCCCTCGGCAGACCGAGTGCTCCTGTGTATGGAGGGAGAATTTTTGCCAGTCGGCCAAATAATGTTTCGGCTGACAAGTCTCTTTTGTGTGTGGGGCCCCTAAAACTTTCTTTCTACTTTGTGCTGACCTCTGGTCGGTGGAAAGTTGGAAGGGAATACAACTTCGGGGGTCAGACTACACAGTTTTTTCGCAGTCTGTTGCCATGTAGACGCAGAGTCGCGGTTGAAACAAAACTGTGTAGAGCAATAACCAGGCTGTACTGAAGAGTTGCTTTATTTTATTTGGGCCTCGAACCTCGCCCAGAGGTGGGCCGTTCGCAGTCCTTCGAGGCACTGACCCCAATGATGGATTAATGCACAACACAGTTTCTTTTTACTAGGAACCTCTGAGAAGAAACACCAGAGAAGGTCCAATCGGACTCGATCAGAATCTGAGAAGTCCTTGGACTCCGTGCCAAAGAAAAAGGTGAAAAAAGAGCAGGTGGGTTGCATGAATTGTTTGCTTTCTCTTCTCACCGGTTGTCAGATCTGTCGTGTCCGTGGATTGTGGTGACTTAACACTCGCCTCTGACTAAACGAGTGGCTGAACTACTTGTATCTCATCTGTACTATTAAAGCATACAACACATCTGCCTTGCATTTTTCTTTTTCATTTACCATTGTTTTATGATGATTTTGCCATGACATTCACATCCCATTGAGTCAGCCAGTTCAATTCACAGCTTCTATGTTGGATGTTAAAAGAAATAATAAATCTGCAAAAAAAGGAAAATGGTCAATGTGACCGGAAGAAAAACTTGCGTTCCTGATTTGTTGCAGGACCAGCAAAAAGTCCTGCACACTGGGGCATTAGGCTGCAATCTGCCGAACCCACGGATATTAGCGGGATTGACCTACAGTCTAAGGGGTACTTTGCACGTTGCGACATCGCTACTGCGATATCGTCGGGGTCAAATCGAAAGTGACGCACATCCGGTGCCAGTAACGACGTCGCAATGTGTAAAGCCTAGATGCGCCGATAAATGATCGCAAAAGCATTGTAAATCGATGATCTGTGTAGTGTCGGACATTTCCATAATGTCGCACCAATAGGAGATACGATGTTGTTCCTCATTCCTGCGGCAGCACACATCACTGTGTGTGACACCGCAGGAGCAAGGAGCATCTCCTTATTTGCCTCCACCGGCTATGCGGAAGGAAGGAGGTGGGCGGGATGTTTACGTCCCGCTCATCTCCGCCCCTCCGCTTCTGTTGGCGCCTGCCGTGTGACATCGCTGTGACGCCGCACGACCCGCCCCCTTAGGAAGGAGGCGGGTCGCCAGCCAGAGCGACGTCGCAGGGCAGGTAAGTGCGTGTGAAGCTGCCGCAGTGATAATGTTCGCTTATAGCAGCTATAACAAGATATCGCATGTGCGACAGGGGCGGGGACTATCGCGCTCGGCATCGCTATCATCGGCTAGCGATGTCGCATCGTGCAAAGCGCCCTTATGTGAATGGGGACCTCCTGACTCCAGACATATACCTGGGTAGACAAGGATCCAGTATGAAAATCGGTGATCGGTGTAGTGTCGGTCATTTCCAGAATTTCGCTGCAGCGACAGGTACGATGTTGTTCTTCGTTCCTGCGGCAGCACACATTGCTGTGTATGAAGCCGCAGGAGCGAGGAACATCACCTTACCTGCGTCCCGCCTGCAATGAAGAAGGAAGGAGGTGGGCGGGATGTTTACGTCCTACTCATCTCCGCCCCTCCGCTTTTATTGGCCGCCTACCGTGTGACGTCGCTGTGACGCCGCATGACCCACCCCCTTAGGAAGGAGGCGGATCGCTGGCCAGAGCGACGTCGCAGGGCAGGTAAGTGCGTGTGAAGCTGTCGTAGCGATAATGTTCGCTACGGCAGCTATCACAAGATATCGCATCTGCGACGGGGGCGGGTGCTATCACGCTCGGCATAGCTACAATCGGCTAGCGATGTCGCAGCGTGCAAAGTACCCCTTAGTCTCCTATGGTTCACTGACTACCCAGAAAATTCACATTTTTGCTGAAGAAATATAACATGTAAAAAAAAAAAGTTTTTTGGCTTTGAGATACAAGTCTGCAGTCAGTCTATGTGACTGCAGACAGTCTATGTGACTGCAGACAGTCTATGTGACTGCAGACAGGCTATGTGACTGCAGACAATCTATGTGACTGCAGACAATCTATGTGACTGCAGACAGTCTATGTGACTGCAGACAGGCTATGTGACTGCAGACAATCTATGTGACTGCAGACAATCTATGTGACTGCAGACAGTCTATGTGACTGCAGACAGGCTATGTGACTGCAGACAGTCTATGTGACTGCAGACAATCTATGTGACTGCAGACAGTCTATGTGACTGCAGACAGTCTATGTGACTGCAGACAATCTATGTGACTGCAGACAATCTATGTGACTGCAGACAGTCTATGTGACTGCAGACAGTCTATGTGACTGCAGACAATATGTGACTGCAGACAATATGTGACTGCAGACAGACTATGTGACTGCAGACAATCTATGTGACTGCAGACAGTCTATGTGACTGCAGACAGTCTATGTGACTGCAGACAGGCTATGTGACTGCAGACAGTTTATGTGACTGCAGACAGTCTATGTGACTGCAGACAGTCTATCTGACTGCAGTCTATGTGACTGCAGACAGTATATGTGACTGCAGACAATCTATGTGACTGCAGACAATCTATGTGACTGCAGACAGTCTATGTGACTGCAGACAGTCTATCTGACTGCAGACAGTCTATGTGACTGCAGACTTGTGAATTCTCACAGCTTGCAAACGTGACATGCAGTCACATGCCGACTAGACGTATGCGGTCTCGCTTAATACATGTAAATTGAGCATGGTCGGGAACGTCTAGTTGGAATGTGGCCGGACATATGCACATTGCATACTTGTGTTGAATGACCGGAGAAACCTCACATTGCACAGTGCGTGCCCGGTGGGGATTTGCAAGTCTAAGGTCACATAGCGTGACTGCAGACTTGTCACCCAAGCCCGGACAACTTCTTTAAAGGCGTATTCCTAAGGGGCGGCATATAAGTATAATATGCCATTATTTCAGAGAGCTAATGCAAAGCTTCATTGAAGTGAATGATAATGTGCTGCTGTGCAGGGAACACTGTGGTGATATAATGCCACACTGCAGCCCCTACATTCTCGGGATTGCTCAGAGTCCCAGTGGATGGACCCCATTGGTCATAATTAATGTTGTTGCAGATTTTAGCTTTTGGCAGTATTATTCAGCACTCCGATTGAACTGGGAGAATGAGCTGTTTAATTTGGAACATGCGGCAACTATTGTCAACATTGAAGAATACAGGAAAAGAACACACATACCAAAGAGGTCACACAGTGCAGTGTTAACAAACTAAGTACACACAGCACATCTGCTGTCTGGTCCACAGGTCCTCCAGCACAAGTCTGCCGCTCTGACCTCAGTGCTCGGTTCATTAGGCACAGCCCTTTCATCTGTCTCTGCAGACAATGCCTTTGTGAAAAGATCCGGTCACATTCTCAGTCTGTAAGTTCTGATGTCCTTGTTCTTAAATATATCTCAAAAAGTGGATCTTCACATCAATATGCTTGCTTCTTGGGTGAACGCTTTCCATCTGTACAGGTGCCAAGTATCCTTGGTTGTGATGCATGGATTTCTTCTTCTACAGCCTTTATCCATTTATTGATTTTTTTCCTTCTGAGAGCTGAGATGTCTTCCTAAGATGTGGGTCATACACATTGTCTGTACGTTCCTTGTATACAAGGCGTATAGGTGGTTTAACTTTGTTTTCTCATATTAAAGGGGTTGGTTGTCCACTACTTAGACAATCCCTACTCATTCCCCTTTTTCGTCCCCGTTAGATGTTCTCCAAGAATCCAAGAATGTAATAAAATTGCCCTTATCAAGTAATTCGGATGGCAGTCCATACTAGTCACGTGTCACGATTGGCTGCAGTCTGAATAAACACACATCTCGGGACCTGTGTCTCAACTGACAGAGGAGCTGAATCGTAAGCACACATACCCGTAAAGTGCTGGAGAAGGGCTAACTGAGCACAGAAGACTAAAGGCCGCTTTACACGCTGCGACATCACTAGCCGATGCTAGCGATGTCAAGCATGATAGCACCCACCCCTATCATACGGCCGATATGTGGTGATCGCTGCCATAGCGAACATTATCGCTACGGCAGCGGCACACTACTTACCTGCCCTGCGAAGCCGCTCTGGCCGGCAAACCGCCTCCTTTCTAAGGGGGCGGTTCGTTCAGCGTCACAGCGACGTCACTAAGCGGCCGCCCAATCAAAGCGGAGGGGCGGAGATGAGCGGGACGTAAACATCCCGCCCACCTCCTTCCTTCCTCCTTTTCGCAGGTGAGGTGAGGTTCCTCGTTCCTGCGGTGTCACACGTAGCGATGTGTGCTGCCGCAGAAACGAGGAACAACATCGTACCCGCTGCAGCAGCGATATTTGGGAAGAGGGGGGGATGTCACCGATTAGTAATTTTGAACGTTTTTGCGACGATTCAAAATCGCTCATAGGTGTCACACGCAACGACATCGCTAAAGCGGCCGGATGTGGGTCACAAAATCCGTGACCCCAACGAGATCGCTTTTGCGATGTCGTAGCGTGTAAAGCCACCTTTAGAGAAGAGTCTGATATGCTTAGTCAGGCGAGGAGAAGATTTATTTCTGCTGATGCCACAGTTCTTTGGTATGACTGCTTATGATACCGTTGCTCTTTCACTTGAGACACAGGTCTCGGGAACTGTTAGTCAGACTGAAGCACTTTCTGAGACAAGCTTCCGCTTGAGTTATGTGACGGCTACCGTGTTATTACATTCTTGAAAAAGTCCTTTAAGTCGAGTTCTGTGAAAATAGTCTATCACGTTTTTCTGCATCATTTCATCACAACTTGGAATTTTTCCTCATACATTTTATAGTAAAGTGAATAGTGTCATTTATAACTACAACTTTTCCCAGAAAAAAATAAAGTCCTTATTGGGCTTATCTTATGACGCTTATACAAAAGGGAGGAGAAATCAAAAGTGTAAAAATGGAAAATTTTACGATTGTCAAAGGGTTAAATGGCCCTGTTTATGGCGTCTAAAACATACTCCAACAAATCTAATATATAAAGCTGAGTGTATGTGTGTATGTCCGCTAAAGGAATCCGCACCGTCGCATTTACAATCACGAAATTTTGCACAGACGCCCCATCTGACTCAGGGAACGTCATAGATTGTTTTGATGGGAAAATTTAACCCTGCGCTTTACAGTTACTCTCCAAACAACCTGCCTCCATTAAAGTCAATGGAGCTGCGAGCTATAGGTTATTAATAGAAGCTGTGAGTGGTTGCTATAGGAACAAAGGACATTCATAGTATAAAAAGCTTATGTGTGAGGTAATAAGATGTTGGTGGAGAGACGGATAGAGAGACAGAGACAGATAGAGAGACAGAGACAGACAGAAATAGGCACAGACAGAGTAAGAGGCAGACAGGGAAAGAGGTAGACAGACAGAGAAAGAGAGACAGACAATCAAAGAGACAGACAGGGAAAGACAGACAGAGACAGATTGATACAGAGACAGGCAGAGAGACAGACACAGACAAGCATGCATAGAGACACAGACACACAGGGATAGAGTTAGACACCCAGGCAGACAGGGAAAGAAACAGACAGAGAGACAGACACACAGAGACAGAAAGAGACATAGACAGACATAGACTGGGAGAGAGACAGTTACTATTCTGGGCAACACCGGGTACTACATCAAGTATCAGATAAAAATGGATATCCTTCCTTTAAAATGGTCATGTCGCCAGGCCAAAAATGGACAAATTTGGTTCTTAATTTACTCTTGTTGCTTCCCATAGTATTCTGTGATTTTAATTATTTTTTTAATTTTCCATATGGTTCCAGAGATATAGGCCCTTTTATTTGGTGATCATTTTTATGGTAGCTACAAAGGGCTGCTGCTCACAGGATTCTCTGGGACCCCTTGAGGAGCTGTACAGTTGAAACCAAAAGTTTACATACACTATCGAAAAAGACACATCTGCATGTTTTTCCCTCCACTCTCTAAAAACACACATCTGCATGTTTTTGTCACTATCTGACATGAAATCAGAATAAACCGTTCCCGTTTTAAGTCAATTAGGAACCAAAATTATTTATATTTGCCAAATACCAGAACTAATGAGAGAGAGAGAATATTTTAAGGCATTTTTATTACTTTCTGCAAAGTCAAAAGTTTACATATACTAAGAGTACTATGCTTTTAAACAATATGGGACAGCCCATATGATGTCATGTCTTTGAAAGCTTCTGATAGGTTTGTTGGCAACATCTGAGTTAATTAGAGACACACCTGTAGATGTATTTTAATGCACACCTGAAACACACTGCTTCTTTGTGTAGCATCATAGGAAAGTCAAAAGAAATCAGCCAAGATCTCAGGAAGATAATTGTGGACTTTTACAAGTCTGGTTCATTCTTGGGTGTAATGTCCAGATACCTGAAGGTGCCTCGTTCATCTGTACAAACAATTATATGCAAGTACAAACAAGATGGGAATGTCCAGCCATCATACCGCTCAGGAAGGAGACGGGTTCTGTGTACCAGAGATGAACGTGTTTTTGGTCAGACATGTGCATATCAACCCAATAATAAAAGAAAAAGACCTTGTGAAGATGCTGGAGGAAGCTGGTAAGATTGTGTCATTATCCACAGTGAAATGAGTACTGTATCAACATGGGCTGAAAGACCACTCTGCCAGGAAGAAGCCATTACTACAAAAGAAACATAAAAAGCCAGATTAATGTTTGCAAATGCACACAGGAAAAAAGACCTTAATTGTTGGAGACGTTCTGTGGTCTGACAAAACTAAAATTTAAGTGTTTGGCCATAATGACCATCGTAACGTTTTTAGGAAAAAGGGAGAAGCTTTGAAGCCTAAGAACACCATCAAAACTGTGAAACACGGGAATGGCAGCATCATGTTGTGGGGTTGTTTTGCTGCAGGAGGGACTGTTGCACTTCACAAAATAGATGGCATCACGAGGAAAGAAGATTATGTGGCAATACTGAAGCAACATCTCAAGACATCAGCCAGGAACTTAAGGCTTGGGTGGAAATGGGTCTTCCAAACATACAGTGATGCAAAGCATACTGCCAAACTAGTTACAAAGTGGCTTAAGGATAAAAAAGTCAATATTTTGAAGTGGCCATCACAAAGCCCTGATCTCAATTCTATTGAAAATTTCTGGGCAAAGTTGAAAAGGCCAACGCGAGAAAAGCGACCTACAAACATGGCTCAGTTACACCAGTTCTGTCAGGAGGAATGGGCCCAAATTCCTGACAACTATTGTGAGAAGTTTGTGGAAAGAGATCCAAAACGTTTCCCCCAATTCATACAGTGTAAGGACAATGGCACCAAATACTAATGAAATGGAGGGAAACTTTTGACTTTGCAGAAAGTAATAAAAATGCCTTAAAACATTCTTTCTTCAGCGCTCTATTGGGAGACCCAGACGATTGGGGTATAGCTACTGCCCTCCGGAGGCCACACAAAGCACTACACTAAAAAGTGCAAGGCCCCTCCCCTTCTGGCTATACCCCCCCGTGGTATCACGGGTTCTCCAGTTTTCAAGCTTTGTGCGAAGGAGGTCAGACATCCACGCATAGCTCCACAGATTTTAGTCAGCAGTAGCTGCTGACTATTTCGGATGGAAGAAAAGAGGGCCCATATAGGGCCCCCAGCATGCTCCCTTCTCACCCGTGGATGGTGTTGTAAGGTTGAGGTACCTATTGCTGGTACAGGGGCTGGAGCCCCACATGCTGTTTTCCTTCCACATCCCCTTGTAGGGCTCTGTGGAAGTGGGATCCTGCCGGCCTCTAAGCTCTGACGCCGGGCTCCATCCACAGACCCATAGCACCTGATGGATACGGAGCAGGAGTACAATCAGGGACATGGCCCTGCATCATACAGGTACTCTGTGTCCCCGGCAGGCACAGACACACTCCGGGCTGGCTGGGTGTTGTAGTGCGCCGGGGACCGTAACGTTGGAGTTAGTGTTCCTACAGTTTACTGGGGGACTTTGTGTTGTAGGAACGCAGCGCCGACCCCCACTGGACCGGGCGGCGCTGCTGTGACTTGTGGTGCGCCGGGGACACGCCGACCGCGCTTTTACGGCGGCGGCGTTTATAAATCCAGTCCCCGGCTTTTGCGGCCTAGCTCCGCTTCGTTCCCGCCCCCACCCTGTCAATCAGGGTAGGGGAGAGACGCTGTTTCGCAGCAGCGACGAGGGCTGGAGCCTGATTTACATGCTCCAGCCCTCTCACTAGGCACAGAGGGAAGCAGGCTTCCCGCTCAGTCAGGAACGCCCAGGGCCCGCCCCCCCTCCTCTCCCAGGACGCCGGCAGCCATTACATGCAGTCTGGCTGGAGGAAGGACGCAAGGCTCTGGGAGACCTGGACTAGGGGGCTTTTGGAGACCACACACCCGCTCTTAAGCGGGCGGTAAGCGGCTTTTCAGCTGGCCCCTCTAGTGCCTCAGTGTGTATTGGTGTACTGTGTCACCAGATATATATATTTAGTTATTTCTTGCACTGTAAGGTCGCTTCCTGGCTGGATACCCCAGATCGCTCTGAGGAGGCAGCAACATGTCATCCACAAAACGCAAGGCTGCCAAGGCTAGGGCTGTGTACACTGCGTGTGCTGCATGTGGGGCTGCTCTACCAGCAGGTTCCAAAGACCCCCATTGTGTGCAATGCTCAGATCCGGTGCTGCTTCGCCAGCCGGAGTCCGGAGAGGTAGTGACCCAGGCTGAGACGCTTGTAAGTCCTGCCCCGGTGTCAGGGACAGACTTTGCAGTTTTTGCTGATGGAATGTCTGTGACTATGGCAAAGATCCTTGAAACTTTGCAATCCATGACTGGGGCTCAGTCTATGGACACGGCGAGGTCTCTGTCCTCTAATCCCCCTCAGTTGGAATTAGTCCAGACTGCAAGGGGGTCCCCGGCTTCCCAGGCTGAGTATTATGACTCAGATGATAGCCCCAGCCACCCTAAGCGAGCTCGCTGGGAAAGACCCTCAACGTCATCACACTGCTCAGGGTCTCAGCGCAATCAGTCGCCCTGTGATGCGTCTGAAGAGAGTGATCAGGAGTCTTATCCTGGAACCCCTCTCAATCTGGATACCCCGGATGGGGACGCCATGGTAAACGATCTTATCTCAGCCATCAATAGACTGTTGGATATTTCTCCCCCAGCTCCGTCTGCAGAGGAGGCAGCAGCAGAGCAGGAGAAGTTTCGTTTCCTCTATCCCAAGCGTAAGTTGAGTGCTTTCTTGGATCACTCTGACTTCAGAGAATCAATCCAGAAACACGACGCTCATCCAGAAAGGCGTTTCTCTAAACGTTCTAAGGATACACGTTTTCCTTTCCCCCCTGATGTGGTCAAGCGCTGGACCCAGTGTCCAAAAGTAGACCCCCCGATTTCCAAACTTGCAGCTAGATCCATAGTTGCAGTGGAGGATGGCGCTTCACTTAAGGATGCCAATGACAGACAGATGGACCTTTGGTTAAAATCTGTCTATGAAGCTATCGGCGCGTCGTTTGCTCCAGCATTCGCAGCCGTATGGGCGCTCCAAGCTATTTCAGCTGGTTTAGCAAAAGTGGATGCTATCATACATCCAGCGGCGCCGCAAGTGGCGTCCCTTACCTCGCAGATGTCTGCGTTTGCGTCTTACGCTATCAATGCGGTCCTAGAATCTACCAGCCGCACCTCAATGGCGTCCGCCAATTCGGTAGTTTTGCGCAGAGCCTTGTGGTTAAAGGACTGGAAAGCAGATGCTGGTTCCAAAAAATGTTTAACCAGCTTGCCTTTATCTAGAGATAGACTGTTTGGCGAGCCATTGGCTGACATCATTAAACAGTCCAAGGGTAAAGACTCTTCCTTACCCCAGCCCAGATCAAGCAAACCTCAGCAGAAAAAATGGCAGCAGAGGTTTCAGTCCTTTCGAGGTTCGGGCAAGACACAATTCTCCTCGTCCAAAGGGACTCAGAGGACGCAAAGAGTCTCAGATTCCTGGCGGGCTCACGCACGCCCCAAGAAAGCAAATGGAGGAACCGCTTCCAAAGCGGCTACCTCATGACTTCCAGCCCCCCCCTCCGCATCTCCGGTTGGGGGCAGGCTCTCCCGCTTTTCCGACATTTGGACGTCACAGGTCAAAGACCGGTGGGTGACAAACATTTTGTCTCGCGGGTACAGAATCGAGTTCAGTTCTCGTCCTCCAGCTCGGTTCTTCAGAACCTCCCCACATCCAGACCGAGCAGATGCCCTGCTGCAGGCGGTGGACTCCCTAAGAGCGGAAGGAGTAGTGGTTCCTGTACCGCCTCAGGAACAAGGGCGAGGGTTTTACTCCAATCTCTTTGTGGTTCCAAAAAAGGACGGCTCGTTCCGTCCTGTTCTGGATCTAAAGCTGCTCAACAAACATGTGCACGCCAGACGGTTCCGGATGGAAACCCTCCGCTCTGTCGTTGCCTCAATGTCTCAAGGAGACTTCCTTGCCTCAATAGACATCAAAGATGCTTATCTCCACGTGCCAATTGCTACAGAACATCAACGTTTTCTACGTTTTGTGATAGGAAACGACCATCTTCAGTTCGTAGCTCTGCCATTCGGTCTGGCGACAGCCCCCCGGGTCTTCACCAAGGTCATGGCGGCGGTGGTAGCAGTCTTGCACTCTCAGGGACACTCGGTGATCCCTTACCTAGACGATCTACTTGTCAAGGCACCCTCTCAAGAGGCATGCCAACTCAGTCTACATGCTACGCTGGAGACTCTACAGACGTTCGGATGGATCATCAACTTTCCAAAGTCGAATCTGTCACCGTCACAGTCGCTAACGTATCTTGGCATGGAGTTTCATACTCGAGCAGCGAGAGTGAAGCTTCCGCTGAACAAGCAGCGGTCCCTACAGACAGGGGTGCAATCCCTCCTTCAAGGCCAGTCGCACCCCTTACGGCGCCTCATGCACTTCCTCGGGAAGATGGTGGCAGCCATGGAAGCAGTCCCCTTTGCGCAGTTTCATCTGCGCCCACTTCAATGGGACATTCTCCGCCAATGGGACGGGAAGTCAACGTCCCTGGACAGGAAAGTCTCTCTTTCCCAGACGGCCAAGGACTCTCTACAATGGTGGCTCCTTCCCACCTCATTGTCTCAGGGAAGATCCTTCCTGCCCCCATCCTGGGCAGTGGTCACGACAGATGCGAGTCTGTCAGGGTGGGGAGCAGTGTTTCTCCACCACAGGGCCCAGGGGACGTGGACTCCGCAGGAGTCCACCCTTCAGATCAATGTTCTGGAAATCAGGGCAGTGTATCTTGCCCTACTGGCCTTCCAACAGTGGCTGGAAGGAAAGCAGATCCGAATCCAGTCGGACAACTCCACAGCGGTGGCATACATCAACCACCAAGGAGGGACGCGCAGTCGGCAAGCATTCCAAGAAGTCCGGCGCATTCTAATGTGGGTGGAGGACACAGCATCCACCATATCCGCGGTTCACATCCCAGGCGTAGAAAATTGGGAAGCAGACTTCCTCAGTCGCCAGGGCATGGACGCAGGGGAGTGGTCCCTTCACCCGGACGTGTTTCAGGAAATCTGTCGCCGATGGGGAGTGCCGGACGTCGACCTAATGGCGTCCCGGCACAACAACAAGGTCCCGGCATTCATGGCGAGGTCGCGCGATCAAAGAGCTCTGGCGGCAGACGCATTAGTTCAAGATTGGTCGCAGTTCCGGCTCCCATACGTCTTCCCACCTCTGGCACTCTTGCCCAGAGTGTTACGCAAGATCAGATCCGATTGCAGCCGCGTCATACTCGTCGCCCCAGACTGGCCGAGGAGATCGTGGTATCCGGATCTGTGGCATCTCACGGTCGGTCGACCGTGGTCACTGCCAGACCGACCAGACTTACTGTCCCAAGGGCCGTTTTTCCATCAGAATTCTGCGGCCCTGAACCTGACTGTGTGGCCATTGAGTCCTGGATCCTAGCGTCCGCAGGATTATCCCAAGGAGTCGTAGCCACAATGAGACAAGCTAGGAAGTCTACGTCTGCTAAGATCTACCACAGAACGTGGAAGATTTTCTTATCCTGGTGCTCTGCACAGAGAGTATCCCCTTGGCCATTTGCATTGCCCACCTTTCTTTCCTTCCTGCAATCGGGGTTGGAAAAGGGCTTGTCGCTCAGCTCCCTTAAAGGGCAAGTCTCGGCACTATCCGTGTTTTTTCAGAAGCGTCTAGCACGTCTTCCTAAGGTGCGCACGTTCCTGCAGGGGGTCTGTCATATTGTGCCCCCGTACAGGCGGCCGTTAGATCCATGGGATCTGAACAGGGTACTAGTTGCTCTCCAGAAGCCGCCTTTCGAGCCTCTAAAAGAAGTTTCCTTTTCTCGCCTGTCACAGAAAGTGGCGTTTCTTGTTGCGATCACATCGCTTCGGCGAGTGTCGGAGCTGGCAGCTCTGTCATCCAAGGCTCCCTTCCTGGTGTTCCACCAGGACAAGGTAGTGCTGCGCCCCATTCCGGAGTTTCTCCCTAAGGTCGTATCCTCGTTTCATCTTAATCAGGATATATCCTTGCCTTCCTTTTGTCCTCATCCGGTTCACCGGTATGAAAAGGACTTACGTTTGCTAGATCTGGTGAGAGCACTCAGAATCTACATTTCCCGCACGGCGCCCATGCGCCGTTCCGATGCACTTTTTGTCCTTGTCGCTGGTCCGCGCAAGGGGTTGCAGGCTTCTAAAGCCACCCTGGCTCGATGGATCAAAGAACCAATTCTAGAGGCCTACCGTTCTGCGGGGCTTCCGGTTCCTTCAGGGCTAAAAGCCCACTCAACCAGAGCCGTGGGTGCGTCCTGGGCATTACGACACCAGGCTTCGGCTCAACAAGTGTGCCAGGCAGCTACCTGGTCGAGTCTGCACACTTTCACCAAGCATTATCAGGTGCATACCTATGCTTCGGCGGATGCCAGCTTAGGTAGAAGAGTCCTGCAGGCGGCAGTGACACCCCCGTAGGGGAGGGCTGTTTTGCAGCTCTAACATGAGGTATCTCTTTACCCACCCAGGGACAGCTTTTGGACGTCCCAATCGTCTGGGTCTCCCAATAGAGCGCTGAAGAAGAAGGGAATTTTGTTACTTACCGTAAATTCCTTTTCTTCTAGCTCTTATTGGGAGACCCAGCACCCGCCCTGTTGTCCTTCGGGATTTTTTTGTTGTTTGCGGGTACACATGTTGTTCATGTTGAACGGTTTTTCAGTTCTCCGACGTTATTCGGAGTTAATCTGTTTAAACCAGTTATTGGCTTCCTCCTTCTTGCTTTGGCACTAAAACTGGAGAACCCGTGATACCACGGGGGGGTATAGCCAGAAGGGGAGGGGCCTTGCACTTTTTAGTGTAGTGCTTTGTGTGGCCTCCGGAGGGCAGTAGCTATACCCCAATCGTCTGGGTCTCCCAATAAGAGCTAGAAGAAAAGGAATTTACGGTAAGTAACAAAATTCCCTTCCTCTCTCTCATTATTCTGGCATTTGGCAAATATAAATAATTTTGGTTCCTAATTGACCTAAAACGGGAAAGGTTTATTCTGATTTCATGTCAGGTAGTGAGAAAAACCTGCAGATGTGTCCTCATAGAGAGCGGAGGGAAAAACCTGCAGATGTGTCTTTATAGGGAGCGGAGGGAAAAACCCGCAGATATGTGTCTTTATAGGGAGCGGAGGGAAAAACCTGCAGATGTGTCTTTATAGGGAGCGGAGGGAAAAACCCGCAGATGTGTCTTTATAGAGAGTGAAGGGAAAAACCTGCAGATGTGTCTTTATAGATAGTAGATGGAAATTTCTGGTTTCAACTGTATGTGTTTAACCCATGGTTTTCATTTTTTTTTTTCACTCTCTTGAAAATGCATATTTTTGTTCTTACTCTTCCTAATGAAAAGGTCTGTACTGGGCAGTTTGAGCTAAATAGCTCTTTGCTTTCCCTCCTATAGCATGCAGTCTCACAGGAAAACAAATCTAGGATGGAGCTGCATCTTTCTCCTCCTTTATATAGTCTGGATATATGCTTCGTTTTATACTACTCCTTCAAATGTTACGCGGCCCTTGGGAGTGGTCCAATTACAAAATGTGTCCCTTGTTAAAGTAAGGAAGGCGTTCATGTCTTCAAGCCGGCCAAATAGGTAGGGTGTGAGATTTCACTTTTGGAACAAAAATTTTTTTCAGGGGATGTGGCTTAGCTGGGTGGATGCTGGGAGTGTCTTTACTTATTATGCAGTTATGTATTCTGCTATTTGTTATGCCTAAATATATGTATGGTATACCTATATTTCTAAGGACTATAAAAGATCTGAGCCTTATTAAAATACAGGGGTTGGACAAAATAATGGAAACACCTGAAAACATCAACAAAAGTTAGTTTAATATGGTGTAGGTCCACCTTTTGCGGCGATTACAGCCTCAATTCTCTGAGGTATGGATTCATACAAGGTGTGAATTGTTTCCAAAGGAATTTTAGCCCATTCTGCAGTTAAAACACCCTCCAGTTCTTTGAGCGACGATGGTGGCGGAAATCGACGTCTAACTTGAATCTCTAAAATCGACCATAAATGCTCAATAATGTTGAGGTCTGGGGATTGTGGGGGCCAGATGAGATGCTCAACTTCATTAGAGTGTTCCTCGTGCCATGCTTTAACGATTCTAGCTGTATGAATTAGTGCATCATCATCCTGACAGATGGCGTTCCCCTCCGGGAACAGTGCTTGAACCATGCATCGCCCAAAATGCCTAAATAATCTCTGCTGTTAATTCTTCCATGAAGGAATATCATTGGCCCGGTGGATCTCCACGAAATAGCACCCCAGATCATCACAGAACCTCCGCCATGTTTTATGGTTGGGAGAAGGCAGTCTGGATTGAATGCTTCTTTCGGCTGTCTCCAAACGTACTCTCGGCCGGAGGTCGAAAATAGGGTAACCGATGATTCGTCTGAGAATATCACATGTTTCCACTGCTCAAGGGACCAATTCTGGAGGTTTCTACACCACTCTGTAACGCCCCTCCTGCTCAGCTCCTCCTGCTCATCCCCTCCTGCTCATCCCCTCCTGCTCAGCTCCTCCTGCTCAGCTCCTCCTGCTCATCCCCTCCTGCTCATCCCCTCCTGCTCAGCTCCTCCTGCTCATCCCCTCCTGCTCATCCCCTCCTGCTCATCCCCTCCTGCTCAGCTCCTCCTGCTCAGCTCCTCCTGCTCATCCCCTCCTGCTCAGCTCCTCCTGCTCATCCCCTCCTGCTCAGCTCCTCCTGCTCATCCCCTCCTGCTCATCCCCTCCTGCTCAGCTCCTCCTGCTCATCCCCTCCTGCTCATCCCCTCCTGCTCAGCTCCTCCTGCTCATCCCCTCCTGCTCATCCCCTCCTGCTCAGCTCCTCCTGCTCATCCCCTCCTGCTCAGCTCCTCCTGCTCAGCTCCTCCTGCTCATCTCCTCCTGCTCATCTCCTCCTGCTCATCCCCTCCTGCTCATCCCCTCCTGCTCATCCCCTCCTGCTCAGCTCCTCCTGCTCATCCCCTCCTGCTCATCCCCTCCTGCTCAGCTCCTCCTGCTCATCCCCTCCTGCTCATCCCCTCCTGCTCAGCTCCTCCTGCTCATCCCCTCCTGCTCATCCCCTCCTGCTCAGCTCCTCCTGCTCATCCCCTCCTGCTCATCCCCTCCTGCTCAGCTCCTCCTGCTCTGCTGATAGTCCTGCATGCTCAACGTAACCAGCTCTGTAACATGATTCACACCATTATACACTGTGTATACAATAAAGGGTGCTTTACACGCTGCAACATCGCTAACGATCTTGTTAGCGATGTGACACGCCAGATCACAGATGCGATCTGCCGAGATCGCACATAGGTCGGTTTTATAGCGCCGGTCACATCTGCGATCTGGCGTGTCACATTGCTAAAGAGATCGCTAGTGATGTCGCAGCGTGTAAAAGCACCCTTAAGTGTTCATAGTAAAGTCATAACATTTTGTTTCATTCAATATATTTACATTAGCGGATCACTGAGCATCCATTGGGGTACAGCGACTGTGAACACCCCCCAGAATTCCCCTGTAAAGTAGGAACTCTCTTCATCCAAGAGGTTGATTACACACCTTAAAGAGTATGCCAGCGGATAAGTGATAACTTGTTGATTGGGGACCAATTACTGAGACCGGCACTGATCAGCAAAACCAGGAATTTTCTATTCTCCATTAGAACGTAGCGGCATTGCAAATGTTCAACCGCCGCTCCATTCATTTCATACAAGGCTCCCGAGTGCTGTGCTGCACTTTTTATGGCAGCTCCATAGGGAATAAGGAGAGCGTCAATCGGCATTTTGTAACGGATAACTATTCCTCGATCTGCTGATCATTGCTGGTTACAGCACTAGGTCACCCAACGATAACTTGTTTCAGCCAGAAAACCTCTTTGAAGGGAACCTGTCAGGTGCAATATGCACCCAGAACACGAGCAGTTCTGGGTGCATATTGCTAATCCTAACTGTGCCTGTATACACTAGGATAGATAAAGAGATCTTTAGAAACAGTATTTCTAAAGATCCCATATGATATGCTAATGAGGCCAGGAACTAGTCCACTGGGCGTTAGTTCCCTTGGCTAGTCGGCCCCCTTAGCATTGTAGCACGCCCCTATGGGTGTGCTAACATGGTAATGTATGCACAGCGTCAGAGGATGGTCGCTCTCACCTCTTCTGCCATTGCTGGACTTCGTCTCAGTGCACATGATCCCAGCATTTCGGTCATGCGCACTACATGAGTTTGAAGCCAGAATGTGTACACCCGGCTTCATAGTATGAATGACCGAAACTCAGGGGTCATGCGCACTGAGCTGAAATCCAGTGTTGGGCGCAATGGCAGCAGAGAGGTGAGCACGACCCTCCTCTGACGCTGCGCATTCATTAGCATGTTAGAACGCCCACAGGGGTGTGCTTACTTACTAAGGGGGCCGACTAGCCAAGGGTAATCACGCCCTTGTGACTAGTCCCTGGCCTCATTAGCATATTATAAAGGATCTTTAGAATTGCTTTTTCTAAAAATCTCTTTTTCTATGCTAGTGTATACAGGGACGGTTAGGCAGGGATTAGCAATAGACACCCAGAACTGCTTATGGTTCTGGATGCATATTACCCCTAACAGGTTCCCTTTAACTCGCTGAGAGTTGGACGTGTTTGAAGCCACCATCTGCCATGGAGGGGGAGAGATGAGACCCCTACTCACGTACATACATGGCTAACCTGTCCTGACGCCATCGCCTGTTGGTCATCATGAGCTTGGTCAGCACATTTTTACATATGGAAGTAGTGGGATGGCTGCGTAAGTGATATTTCCCACCCACCCTCTCCTTCAATAAAATATATTCATTTTTGCAGCGATCTAATATGCCAGTCACAACAATGCTAATCAGTTGGACAGTGCAGTGGGTGGGGGAGGGGGAATGGTAATGCACTTGTAAGACGCAGTCCATGTTCCTTAGTACGTGCCCAGTGCCCTTCCAGCCTGATCCTCATGACTGGAACATTGGATCTCTAAAAAAATAAACAGCATCATTTTTTTTGGGGGAGGGACAAGCACCTATACAGTCATACCACTACTTCAATATATTAAAACTTGCTGACAGGTCCCCTTTAAGGTATCTTAAAAACATAATTTGTGCTGTGAGTGATCATCTCTCAAGTCCCACGTTCCTCAGCATTGTCCTTGATTACATATGGAAATGAAAGGGTTAACACCGCACTGTTGTCCAGGAACAAAAACCTCAAAGGCTCATTGAAGACCAAAAGTGATTTTTGTTCTACGCGTTTCGGAGCAGGAAGACTCCTTCTTCAGGACTAAATCACAGCTGTACATCATTTACTCCTGACGAAGAAGCCTTCCTGCTCCGAAACGCATAGAACAAAAATCACTTTTAGACAAAGACAGGTTGACACCCAAGTTCTTTGGGAAATGGAGAAATTTCATTGAAAGTCAATTTACTCAGGGAGAAATAAATAATCTGATGACACCTTTTATACAATCGGAATGGTACCTTCTGAATGTTATCCAGGACAAACTGGGTAAATTGAAAATCACGGAGGTGTGGGTTCCGGAGGAAAGGGAGACGAGACGCTAAGGTAGCCACAAGACGTGCCAGAAAATTTGGAAGCATTCGGGGTTGGCTTAGGGGCTTAATGACTCTAATTGACTTGTATCGCGTCTGTTATTTCTTAGTACTTTTGCCTTGGTTTAATAGAGACCATATCAATCAGATAATCAGTTTAAAATATCAAGTTGGGGCATTGCACCCTATTATGTCACATATTGTCAGACAAATGTTTTTCCTTGCGTAACCTTGAATATCTTGTTATGTTTATAAAAAATTGGAAAATTAATAAAAAGTTTTGGAAAAAAAAAAAAAAAAAATCACTTTTAGTCTTCAATGAACCTCTTGAGGTTTTATTCCTGGACGGCAGTGCGGTGTTAACCCTTTCATTTCCATAAGGGATGAAGGACAAAGCTGAGGAACGCGGGACTTGGGAGATGATCACTCAGCACAAATTATGTGACAAATATCCTGCTTTAGGGACTGCTGCAGCTGGAATCTCTCCATTCATGAGCATGTATTTCTCACAACTACGTCAGGTGAGCCACACTTGCCCCAACTTCATTTTGCCCCCACCTGGGTAAGACCCTATCTGCGCCTTTTGTCTTTCCAGTTCCCACAATCTATCAGCATTGTCCTTGGGAGATATTGGGAAAATCTGACCAAAAGCTTAGATGTGATTACTTTTTGTAATGTGATAAACCCAGAAGAATCAGATTGAGTAGACGTGGCAGTACCTCCAGTAATCCACTTAAAGGAGTGCACCGCTCTACTGCCTCCCCTTGAATTTTTCAACCTTTTCCCACATTTCAGGCTTCAAACATAAAGATAAAAAATGTTAATATTATGGTGAAGAATCAACAAGTGGGACACAATTGTGAAGTTGAATTAAATTTATTGCTTATTTTAAACTTTTTTAAAAAATAATAAACTGAAAATTGGGGTGTGCAATATTATTCATCCCCTTTATTTTCAGTGCAGCAAACTCACTCCAGAAGGTCATTGAGGATCTCTGAATGATCCAATGTTATTCTAATTATCTGATGATGATAAATATAAGCCCCTGTGTGTAATCCAGTCTCCGTATAAATGCCCCTGCTCTGTGATAGTCTCAGTGTTCTGTTTAAAGCACAGATAGCATCATGAAGACCAAGGAACACAACAGGCAGGTCCATGATACTGTTGTGGAGAAGTTTAAAGCTGGATTTGGTAACAAAAAGATTTCCAAAACTTTAAACATCCCAAGGAGCACTGTGCAAGTGATCATATTGAAATGGAAGGAGAATCATACCACTGCAAATCTACCAAGACCTGGCCGTCTATCCAATCTTTCATCTCAAACAAGGAGAAGACTGATCAGAGATGCAGCCAAGAGGCCCATGATCACTCTGGATGATCTGCAGAGATCTACAGCTGAGGTGGGAGAGTCTGTCCATAGGACAACAATCAGTCATACACTGCACAAATCTGGCCTTTATGGAGGAGTGGCAAGAAGAAAGCCATTTCTCAAAGATATTCATAAAAAGTGCCGTTTACAGTTTGCAACAAGTCACCTGGGAGACAACAAACATGTGGAAGAAGGTGCTCTGGTCAGATGAAACCAAAAGCGAACTTTTGTGCACAATGCCAAACTATATGTTGGGCGTAAAAGCAACACAGCTCATCACCCTGAACACACCATCCCCACTGTCAAACATGGTGGTGGCAGCATCATAGTTTGGGCCTGCTTTTCTTCAGCAGGGACAGGGAAGATGGTTGGAACCAAATACAGGACCATTCTAGAAGAAAACCTGTTGTAGTCTGCAAAAGACCTGAGACTGGGACTGAGATTTGTCTTCCAACAAGACAATGATCCCAAACATAAAGCAAAATCTACAATGGAATGGTTCACAAATAAACGAATCCAGGTGTTAGAATGGCCAAGTCACAGTCCAGACCTGAACCCAATCGAGAATCTGCGGAAAGAGCTGAAAACTGCTGTTCACAAACGCTCTCCATTCAACCTCACTCAGCTCCAGCTGTTTACAAAGGAAGAATGGGCAAGAATTTCAGTCTCTCGATGTGCAAAACTGATAGAGACATACCCCAAGAGACTTGTGCTGTAATCGCAGCAATAGGTGGCGCTACAAAGTATTAACTTAAAGGGGATGAATAATATTGCACGCCCCAATTTTCAGATATTTATTTTATCAAAAAGTGTAAAATAAGCAATACATTTCGTTCAACTTCACAATTGTGTCCCACTTATTGTTGATTCTTCACCAGAACATTAAAATTTGTATCTTTATGTTTGAAGCCTGAAATGTGGGAAAAGGTTGAAAAATTCAAGGGGGTCGAATACTTTTGCAAGGCACTGTATTAGGTCTAAGACACACAGAGAGAGAAAAACAGTGCAAGTGGAGTGCGATAAAACATCACATTCCACTCGGACTAATATTAGCCTGTGTGGCAGCGCACATGAGCGATTATTTTCTCAGCCCTAATTGGACCAAGAAAACAATCGCAACATGCTGCGGGTGTAATGCGAGACTCTTTCTCTCGCACCCATTCAAGTGTATAGGCGAGAGAAAAATCGCACTGCACTCGCAGTACATCGGTGTACCGTGAGTGCAGAGCGAGAATCGCAATAGCCGGCTACGGAGGAGAGCGGGAGATAAATCCCTCCCGCCCCCCGCAGTTGAGGTCCGCTCGCACAGTTGGACCTCAGTCGCAGGGATACTAGCATGACACTTGTCTCCGCTGTACTGCCAGCGTGAGCCGGGTCATGCGAGGATTGCACTAGCGCCCCGTCTGGCCCCGGCCTTAGGTTAATCTGCAGGGTAATAGTGTTCTAAAACCGCATAACCGCTGCACTACGAGCTGGCTGCTGGGAGGAAATGAACTTTACTCCTCCCAGCAGCCTCAGGCCTTCAGTCATAGAGGCGTAGATGGCGCAGCTTCAGTCACTGCTCAGTACATAGTGAACAGCCGCTATATCCGCAGCCCGCCTCAGCAATGCAGCAGTACAAAAACGGGTGTCAGTCACAGAGTGCGTAGTTGGAACCAAAGGCGCTTTTGTGCTGCTGTCCATCATCAGGAGTAAACAAGACCCCTTCAATTAGAGGCAGAGGAGCTGTGTGCTCTTGGAGATTAAACTTTGAACTTTTAAAGAACTGAAGAAAAGGCCTTTAATTCCGTCGCAACATCCAAGTCAGAAGCGGGTATATGAAACAGGCTCAAGAGGTGAGTCTGCCCCATACTCGGCAGGTAAAGGCTGTGTGTTACAGCCTGGATCTGCCACTAACTATCGCGGGTGGTGCAGCGCTCTGCTCGTGATTGTTAACCTGTTAAATCCCCCTGTCAAATTCTGACAGCGTCATTTAACACGCGCCGGCATGGTGGCGCCATCCTAAACGCCCATCGGCCCACCCGTAATGTGACCGCGAGTTGCTGATGGCTTGCAATGACTGCAGTGGGTCTTCTGAAGACCTCCGTGCTTGTCATTACAGCGCAGCGCTCCTGACTGCCTGGGTCCGGTCTTCAAAGGAGACTGTGATTTTTGCATTGCTGTATATGGCACAAGCAATTACACGATCGCAGGTTATAGTCCTTAAAGGAACTATTAAAAACAATGAAAAGTAAAAAAAAAATTGTTTGACAAAATATGAAAAAAATAAAACCTAAAAAGTTCAAATCACTCCCCTTTTGTCTCCTTGAAAAGATAATAATAAAATACGCACGTGATAGCGCCACGTTTAGAAAAGTCCAGTGTATCAAGTATTAAAAAAATTAATACTGTAAACAAAAACATTTGCAGGAAAGCCAAAATTACATCTTTTGGTCGCTGCAGTACCACAAAAAGCGCTGTAACAAGTGATCAAAACGTCATATCTATCCCCAAATGATATCAATAAAAATGTCATCTCGCCCTGCAAAAAAAATAAGCAATTACACAGCTCCATCGACAAATGACAATATTACGGGTCTTCAAAAATGTCAACACAACACCCCAAATTTTGGGTGGCAAACTTGGCCCTGTCGCGAAGGGGTTAACTGGGTAGTCATATCTCAGATGGGTATTGCTTATCACAGCTGCCTGCTGTAACGATAGTCCTGGGGGTGGACCTACTGGACCGTGCACCAGACTCCCCTGCGACGACGCCTCGAGCCAACCCCTATACAGGGACTGTTGGGCGTAACCCTAGAGGGCCTAGATGCACGGAAGCCGGGATCAGCAAGAGTCACTGCATAGAGTCTTAGGCTACTTTCACACATCCGGTTTTTGCTCTGCGGCACAATACGGCGCTCTGCAGAAAAACCGCAACCGTTTTTTTTGCTGCCGGTTGCGGGTTTTTTTGCATAGACTTACATTAGTTCCGTATTGTGTACTGCTCAAACCGGATGTGTGAAAGTAGCCTTATGAATACAGGACCCGATCTGAACCAGGTACAGGTTAACGGGATCAGGCAGAAGTCCAGAAACAAAGACTCGTGCAGGTCACAGGGATTAGGCTGAAGTCCAGATGCGGAGACTCGTGCAGGTCACAGGGATTAGGCTGAAGTCCAGATGCGGAGACTCGTGCAGGTCACAGGGATTAGGCTGAAGTCCAGATGCGGAGACTCGTGCAGGTCACAGGGATTAGGCTGAAGTCCAGAAGCGGAAACTCGTGCAGGTTAACGGGATCAGGCTGAGATCCAGGAGTGGAGACTGGTGCAGGTTAACGGGATCAAGTTTGAGTGTGTGCTCAGAACGGTACTCAGGATCTGCAAGCAGAGACAGAGTTACACAAAGCACAGGCATAGTGGGACCTGAACAACTGGTACAAGAGACAAGCTACAGGGACGCGTTGAACAAGCACTGGCCGTGGGGAATAGGAAGTCTTAAATACCCAAGGTTAATTTAGTAGTCATATCCCGGACAGCTGTGCTGGCCCTTTAAGTTTAGGTGAGCGCCCTCTAGTGTGCATGTGTGAGGACCGCAACCCGGAAGTCAGAGCTGAGACCACAGGAGGAGAGGCAGGACGCTTGAGCGCAGGTGGCTGCAGTGAGTGTGCGGCGTAGAGCTGGGACCGACGGGGAAAAGGTATGGACGGGGGAGCGGGGACCCCAGGGGTTGGGGCGACAGGAGGTGGGCGGCGCGGTCGGACCGGGAGCGTGACACCTGCTTATGGAGTTCAGAGGTAGGACCCAGATCTATCTCAAGTTTATAATCTCATATTTAATTCCTGCTTTTATTAACATTGCTTATTTACAGGCTCCGTTTTCTATACATTTATTAGGAGGAGGTGGAAGCTTGGATTACTGCAGCCCTTTACTTCCTCCCTGCTGAAATAAAGAACTTAGAATAACAATCTGATTTTTCTTCTACGTGTAAAGGGCACTTTCTAGTTCATAACAACAGGCCATCCCATGCAGAACATTTGACATGCCATAGCCTTTAATTTCCATATCTTTCAGGAGCACTACAAGTAGAAGCATGCACACCAATCTGATTCATGTAAAACGTTTTGGGACCCGATTCATCAGACGTCTGCTGTATAACACCTTAAAATGTCACAACATTTTAACACAACTCACACTTGTTCACGAACTTTGGGCTTTTGGTGTTTATCACCTATCCTGACCAGCTACGCCAAAGTGAACTGAGCTGGGGAGGCACGAGATTTGGTGAAGTCCATCTGGGATGTTCATCAAAAGTTACACCACTGGTTGGAGTAACGTATGGCAGTAATGTTCTCCAGTCGCTGCAGTAACGTCATGAGTGTGTCACAGCCTGACGTGATCGTGGATCAGAAAGTAAGGCGGGCTTTGCACGTTGCGACATCGCAAGCCGATGCTGCGATGTCGCACGCGATAGTCCCCGCCCCCGTCGCAGCAGCGATATCACATGCACTCACCTGTCCTGCGACGTCACTCTGGCCGGCGACCCGCCTCCTTCCTAAGGGGGCGGGTCGTACAACGTCGGAGCGACGTCACACGGTAGGCGGCCAATCAAAGCGGAGGGGCGGAGATGAGCAGGATGTAAACATCCCGCCCACCTTCTTCCTTCCGTATAGCCGGCGGCGGCAGGTAAGGTGATGTTCCTCGCTCCTGCGGCTTCATACACAGCAATGTGTGCTGCCGCAGGAACGAGGAACAGCATCGTACCTGTCGTAGCAGCGTAATTTTGAAAAAGTGGGAGCCTACACCGATGATACGATAACGACGCTTTTGCGCTCGTTAATCGTATCATCTAGGATTTACACACTACGATGACGAAAGTGACGCCGGATGTGCGTCACTTTCAATTTGACCCCACCGACATTGCACGTGCGATGTTGCAATTTGCAAAGCCGCCCTAAGGCTATGTGCGCACGTCGCGTAAAAACATGCAGTTACGCTGCGCTTTGTAGCGCAGCGTAACTGCATGCGTCCTGCGTCCCCTGCACAGTCTATGGAGATTGTGCAGGGGCCGTGCGCACGTGGCGTCTAAGAGCGCAGCGCTTCGGCTACTGCCGAAGCGCTGCGCAAAAAGAAGTGACATGTCACTTCTTTCCTGCGCTTTGCCGGCAGCTCCTGCTCTGTCTATGGCAGGAGCTGGGGGCAGAGCGCATGGAATCGGCTTTTTTTTTTTTTCTCTACGGACATTTCTGCAGCGATCTAAAGCGCACATGTGCTCTTCAGATCGCTGCAGAAATATCTGCAGGGCTTGTACGCAACGTGCGCACATAGCCTAACAGCGTATAGTTGGTCGCAGATCCTCTTTAATGCCCGCTCGTTGTTTATTTTGAGTTGGACCTTGTTTAAGTCTTTCCGACACTGAAAGGGGTTAAGGTTCCTTTCTATCCTGCAGTGATCTAACAGGCAGTTGTAATCTATGCTGCAGTCCCTCTCTTCTGCTATAAATATTTACTTCTCCCTATGTTGGCAATAGTTTAATCTATGCTGTCCACTTTGAAGGAGCCTGTCTCTGGAGAAGCTGAGGTGTCGCTTCTGTTGCAGCTGAGAAGTTCCTGCTGTAGAAGCCGTGGAGTTTTATTTGTTGTGACTTCCCCACCTGTTTGTCTTACCTTCCTTGTGTTGTCTTATTGCAGTGGTGACACTAGCGTCTCACTGACCTTCACTGATAAAGGTGAGTTCAAGGCCAGCCAAAGCCTAGGCATGTGACAGCGCACGGGGGAAGGACCCGTCTAGGGATATTAGGGAGTGCAGGGATCAGCCTAAGGTGAATTGTTAGGCGGTGACCCCGCTCCCCTCAGGGCCTTGTGTTGTATTGCTTCTCTAGTTTTCCCTTTGTGTTGTGTCGCTCACCGGGATTCCCCTCGCTCCTTGTGTGACATAACATTTCTGGCGCTCACCAGTTATAAGCTTTAGTAAGTACAGTATGGGCGCTTCTGACTGAATTAAGCACAGCTTATTTCAACTGTCGCTTCATTAACACGAGCGTACATAACACTAGGCTTAATGGGCCCCAGTGTACAGTCACTGTGCAAATATTTGACCTCACCCATACATCCTCGTGGCCCGCTTTGTGTCATATTGTACCTCTATAAGCCTTCAAGTTGTGCTGAATATTTTCCCACATACACTACAGTTAAAAAATTTAGTGTCCCTTAGATATTTCCTTATTTTTTAAATAAAAGCACATTTTTTTTTAACGAAGCTAACATTAAATTAAACAGAAATCCCCTCTATACATTGTTAATGCGGTAAATAACTATTCTAGCTGCAAACGTCTGGTTTTGAATGCAGTATCTACATAGGTATATAAAGGCCCATTCCCAACAACCACCACTCCAGTGTTCTAATGGTACATTGTGATTGCTAACTGTGTTAGAAGGCTAATGGATGTTTAGAAATCTCTTGAAAACCCTCGTGCAAGTATGTTAGCACAGCTGAAAACAGTTTTGCTGATTAGAGAAGCAATAAAACTGAGCTTCCTTTGAACTAGTTGAGAATCTGGAGCATTACATTTGTTGGTTCCATTAAACTCTCAAAATGGCCAGAAAAAGAGAACTTTCATGTGAAACTCGCCAGTCTATTCTTGTTCTTAGACATGAAGGATATTCCATGCGAGAAATTGCCAAGAAACTGAAGATTTCCTACAACGGTGTGCACTACTCCCTTCAGAGGAGAGCACAAACAGGCTCTAACCAGAGTAGAAAGAGAAGTGGGAGGCCGCGCTGCACAACTAAGCAACAAGACAAGTACATTAGAGTCTCTAGTGTGAGAAATCGACGCCTCACAGGTCCTCAACTGGCAGCTTCATTAAATAGTTCCCGCAAAACGCCAGTGTCAACATCTACCGTGAAGAGGCGACTCCGGGACGCTGGCCTTCAGGGCGGAGTGGCAAAGAAAAAGCCATATCTGAGACTGGCTAATAAAAGGAAAAGTTTAATATGGGCAAAAGAACACAGACATTGGACAGAGGAAGACTGGAAAAAAGTGTTATGGACAGACAAATCGAAGTTTGAGGTGTTTGGATTACACAGAAGAACATTTGTGAGATGCAGAACTACTGAAAAGATGCTGGAAGAGCGCCTGACGCCATCTGTCAAGCATGGTGGAGGTAATGTGATGGTCTGGGGTTGCTTTGGAGCTGGTAAAGTGGGAGATTTGTACAAGGTAAAAGAGATTTTGAATAAAGAAGGCTATCACTCCATTTTACAACGCCATGCCATACCGTGGACAGCGCTTGATTGGAGCCAATTTCATCCTACAACAGGACAATGACCCAAAGCGCACCTCCAAATTATGCATGAACTATTTAGGGAAGAAGCAGCAGCTGGTATTCTATCTGTAATGGAGTGGCCGCCCAGTCACCAGACCTCAACCCTATAGAGCTGTTGTGGGAGCAGCTTGACTGTATGGTACCAAAAAGTGCCCATCAAGCCAATCCAACTTGTGGGAGGGAGGAAGCATGGGGCAAAATATCTCCAGATTACCTCCGCAAATTAACAGCTAGAATGCCAGAGGTCTGCAAAGGTGGAATTGCTGCAAAGGAGCATTCTGTGCCGAAAGCAAAGTGTGAAGAGAAAATTATTATTTCAGATAAAAATCATTATTTCTAACCTCGTCACTGTCTGGACGATATTCTCTATTCATTATGCATCTCACTTGATAAATAAAAGTGTGAATTTTCATGGAAAAGACAAAATTGTCTGGTGACCCCAAACTTTTGAACTGTAGTGCATCTGTCTATCAATTTGATCAGCTCCTCCCGCTTATTACCTCCCGCCTGCAGATCACATATAATTTTCATCATGACAGGTTCCATTTAAATAATATAGCTATGCTCATTGTTAATTATTCTGAAGGATTCTCTACATGATGGGGAAATAGTTTTATAGAAATCCTACAGGCAAGACAGAAGTTTAAAGGAACCTGTCAGGCACTTCATGCTGCACAAACCACGTGCAGCTTCAGCCTGGCTGCGCAATAGCGGAGAGGCAGATTATTCTATTTAACGCTCTGACGTTTCAACCAAAATATACGGTGAAGATCCAGCCAGGAACCATAGCTGGAGATGACACTAGTCCGGGGTCCAACCAGGCGGCTCCTTTCAGCGCTGCTGCAGGTGATTGACAGATTTCTACTTCTTTACATGCAATGGAGAGACCTGTCAATCAGCAGTGCTGGGAGAATCTGTCCGAGTGTGGTGCCTGCCTGAGATTTGGCCAGCATCAATCGCCTTACGGTTTCCCTTTAATTTGCTAATCTGTTCCAGTTGCAGCTGATGATTTACTAGACCCCCACCTCCTTATCCTTAAAGGGGTTATCCAGGATATTTTGGGCCTTTCCCCACATATGGGGCTAAAATCTTACTTAGCAGGTAGTTGCTGATTACCTGCACTTTCTGGATTAGGTTCTCTTGCTTCCTGTGATGTTGCATTGACAGAGCAGATAGTTCTCTGTTGCTCTGCTCTGTCATCATGCTGACGTCAATTAGCACAACAGCAGAGCGGAAGAGAAGGATCTGCTCTGTCAACGTAACATCAAAAGAAGCGGGAAAATCGCTGGCTGGAGAGGGTAGTTACCCAGTACCTTCCAGTAAGAGAATTGCCCCATAGGAAAAAAAAACCTCCATGATAACCCCTTTTACAATATTTTGTCCTACTGCAGACAATAGAAGGGGGGAGGCTCCTGCTGCAGCCAGCTGTCTTAAGGCTACTTTACACGCTGCGATATCTGTCCCGATATCGCTAGCGTGGGTACCCGCCCCCATCTGTTGTGCGACACGGGCAAATCGCTGCCCGTGCCGCACAACATCGCGCAGACCCATCACACATACTTACCTGCCCGGCGACGTCGCTGTGACCGGCGAACCGCCTCCTTTCTAAGGGGGCGGTCTGTGCGGCGTCACAGCGACGTCACTGAGCGGCCACCCAATAGAAGCGGAGGGGCGGAGATGAGTGGCCGGAACATCCCGCCCATCTCCTTCCTTCCTCATAGCGGCCGGGAGGCAGGTAAGGAGAGGTTCATCGTTCCTGCGGCATCACACATAGTGATGTGTGCTGCCGCAGGAGCGACGAACTACATCGTTACTGCTGCAGTAACGATAATCGAGAATGGACCCCCATGTCACCGATGAGCGATTTTGCACGTTTTTGCAACGATGCAAAATCGCTCATCGGTGTCACACGCAGCAACATCGCTAATGCGGCCGGAGGTGCGTCACCAATTCCGTGACCTCAACGACTCCGCATTAGCGATGTCGCAGCGTGTAAAGCCCCCTTTAAGCTATGTGCGCACATTGCTTTCTTTAAACGCTGTGTGTATGTGTGTTTTTTGCTGCTAAAAACACACAAAAATGCACCTGCGGCAAAAACGCAGCAGTTTCGGTGCGTTTTTGGCTGCGTTTTGCTCCGTTTTTGATCACTGCAAGGGTGGAAAACGCAGAAAAGTATTGATATGACCATTTTTTTTTATTCAGCTCAAAAACGCAGCTACAAAAAAAAGCTGTGTGTGGACATCAAAAATGAAAACTCATAGACTTTGCTGGGGAAGCAAAGTCATGCAGTTTGGAGCCCAAAAACGCACCCGAAAACCGCCACGAACAACACACTGTGCGCACATAGCCTTAGGGCCTAACACCAGACATACACACTAGATCATTCAGCCAACAGCTGTCTCACTGATGTGAGCAGCTCACCATCAGTATCTAATATATAAAGCTGAATCTGTGTATGTATGTGTGTGTGTGTGTCCGGGATTGGCTTCTGCACCGTCTCAGCTACAGCCACAAAATTTTGCACACTCACACGTCTGGACCCCGAGAGCGTCATAGGCTGTGTTTTGAGGGGAAATTTTAACCCCGCTCTTTAAGTTATTCGCCAAAAAACCTGCCTCCATTAAAGAGAATGGAGCTGGGAGCCACAGTGCAGCCAGAACTTCAGAAGAATGTGCAGCCACGCCCTTATATGGAATGTTGGCGTGTCACAATGCAGCCAGGGAAAGAGACAGACACAGACACGGAAAGAGGCTGACACAGACAGGGTAAGAAACAGACATAGACAGGGTAAGAGACAGACACAAAGAGACAGACTGACAGGGAAAGAGACAAAGAGACAGACAGACACAGGGAAACAGACAGACAGGGAAAGAAAGGGAAAGAGACAGACAGGGTAAGAGACAAAGAGGTAAAGAGACAGACACGGAAAGACAGAGGGAAAGAGACAGACAGGGAAAGAGACAGACAGGGAAAATGACAGAGATAGATAGACAGGCAGGGAAAGAGATAGACAGACAGGGAAAGAGATTGAGACAGACGGAGAAAGAGACAGTCAGAGACAGACAGGGAAAGAGACAGACAAAGAGAGAGACAGACAGACAGAGGGGGAGACAGACAGAGAATGGGAGAGAAACATAGAGACAGTTACTATCCCGGGCGTTAATACATTCTATTTATACATTCTATCCCGGGAATGTTAATACATTCTATTTTGTTAACAACAGTTATTAACCTGGGCGAAGTCGGGTAGTACAGCTAGTAATAAATAAAATGCAATGCTGCGCTGCTTGGGTCAATTGACCACTGCAGACAATCACTGGCTGCAGCTGTCATGGTGGAACAAGGACGTCTCCTCTTCCTGTGTCGGCGCAGACCTCAGATCCGTCTGATCCAGGAGGTTTCCAACATATCAAATTTCTCTCTTTCAAAAATAACTTCCTTCAAATTGGGGAATATGTTGAAATGGAAATTGCCATTCAAGTCTTCACAATGGCATCTTTGACTACTTTGTTATTAGCCATTAACCATTTGTGTGCCTTTTCTACACTGAAATCACAAAACCAAAGCATAGTGTGGAGTCTGTACTTGTGCTGGCGTTTTACCACTAGGGGGAGCTCAAGTGTTTTGAGTTCCAAACGAGCTGGAAACGTGAATGCAGTGCACTGCCCCCTGGTGGTGGGTGCAGGAAACATAACAGGAAGTGGGGGGAGGTGTTCATTTTTATCAAAACTATAACCAGGCTCTCATCATTCTCTCAGGTGGGGGAGCAAAAAGCTGCTGACAGATTCCTGTTAAGCTTAATGTGGGAATTTACATACTATTTATTTGAATTATTCTTTCACCTCTGAGGACATCATACAATGGTGAGTGACCTGATCACACATAGTCCACCTGTAAATCCTCTGTTTTCTATAGCCTAAGCTTTGCTGCTTGTGCCTGATACAAGTCTGGAAGGATCTCGGCAGTGGCACCAGTGGGGCATAGTATAGAAAAATCCGTAGGTGGGACGCAAAAGGGAAGAAAAATGCAGATCTGAGGTCATTACCCCCCCTGTGCTGCGAGGTCTGAGGTCATTACACCCCTGTGCTGCAAGGTCTGAGGTCATTACACCCCTGTGCTGCGAGGTCTGAGGTCCTTACACCCCTGTGCTGCGAGCTCTGAGGTCATTACACCCCTGTGCCGTGATGTCTGAGGTCATTACACCTCTGTGCCGTGAGGTCTGAGGTCATTACACCCCTGTGCTGCGAGGTCTGAGGTCATTACACCCCTGTGCCGTGAGGACTGAGGTCATTAAACCCCTGTGCTGTGAGGTCTGAGGTCATTACACCCATATGCTGTGAGGTATGAGTTCATTACACCCCTGTACTGCGAAGTCTGAGGTCGTTACACCGCTGTGCTGCGAGGTCTGAGGTCGTTACACCCCTGTGGTGCGAGGTCTGAGGTCATTACACCCCTGTGGTGCGAGGTCGGAGGCCCTTACACCCCTGTGCTGCGAGGTCTGAGGTTATTACACCCCTGTGCTGCGAGGTCTGAGGTCGTTACACCCCTGTGGTGTGAGGTCTGAGGTCCTTACACCCCTGTGCTTTGAGGTCGGAGGCCCTTACACCCCTGTGCTGCGAGGTCTGAGGTCATTACACCCCTGTGCTGCGAGGTCTGAGGTCGTTACACCCTTGTGCTTCGAGGCCTGAGATTAAATATGCTTGATAACCCGAGCGATTGTGTCCTAAATGATGATGCACTTTTTAATGATTTCTGCACATAAGACCACCCTAATTTTATCTCTTGGGCTGTCAAAATCAATATATAATTTTTGTGACATATGGGGGACTATTAACCCCCTTCACCATCCAGCGATTTTCAGTTTTCGTTTTTTCCTCCCCTTCTTCCAAGAGCCATAACCTTTTTATTTTTCTGTCAATATACACACATGAGGGATTGTTTTTTGGTGGGATGAGTAGTATTTTTGTACATTCTGCTCCATATTTTACTGGAAAATAGGAGAAAAATTCCTAGTACAGTGGAATTCCCAAAAAAAGGGCAATTGCACAAATGTTTTTTTGGGTTTTAATTTACCATTTTCACTATATGGTAAAACTGACCTGGCATTGTGATTCCCCAGCTCGGTACGAGTTCGTAGACACCAAACATGTCTAGTTTCACTTTTATTTAAGTCGTGAAACAAAAATTCAGAAGTTTGTCCAAAAACAAAAATTGCACTTTTGTCGCCATTTTCGGAGACCCGTAACGTTCTAATTTTTCGGGATCTGGGGCTCAGTAACGGCTTATTTTTTATGTCCTGAGCTGACGTTTTTAGTTATACTATTTTTGCATAGATGCGATGCTTTGATCTCCTGTTATTGCATTTTATTTCAGTGTTGCATCGACCAAAAAAAACGTAATTCTGACGTTTTTATTTTTTTATCGCTACACCTTTCCTAATCAGACTAATTGATTGTATATTATGATAGATCAGGCATTTCTGAATGCGGTGATACCAAATGTGGATTTGTTATTAATATTATTACTATTATTCTATTTTCAAAGTGGTAAAAGGGGGGTGATTTGAACTTTTTAGGTTTTTATTTTTTCATATTTTTTTAAAACTTTCTTTTTCCATTTTTTTTTTTAACATTTCCCTTAGGGAACTTTATGCCTGTACAGTCTGATCGCTTCTGCTGTTCACAGCAATGCTTCAGCATCCTTCTGAACAACAGAAATGCGGTGTTAGGCCCCCTTCACATTCCCGTGCATTAAACACACATGTGACGGTCCGTGGTGCAGGTCCATATGTTTGTCCGTGTGTCCCTGTGTGTGTTCTATCTATATGACATTTGGGTAGCAAACGCATAGCATGAACTTGTATATTTGCCTGTCTCCGGCGCTGCTGTCTCAGTTGCTTCCAGGTCTGCAGGCAGTGCAGTGAATATTCATGAGGCATAATGAGCGGAACCGGAAGCAACAGCAGCGGCGGAGACAGGTAAGTATAAAAATACATTTCATTTCAGTGAGGTGTCCTCCAGTACATGTCACACGGATCACATCAGTGTCCGGTCCGTGTGACATCCCTGCTGCCGGCCAAAAATGGACATGTCGTCGGGTGGAGCACAAGTATACTAGTGTGCTCCACACGGTCCGTGTCAAAAACACGGATGTGTGAGCAAACCCATTGATTTTAATGGATCTACGTGTGTTCGTATCTCCGATACGTATGGAAACGGATACCACATTTGCCGGAAACAGAGAAGTGTGAAGAAGGCCTTACTATGAGTGCCGGCGCTCTGTTGGCTCTCACAGGAAACAAATCATGACAGCAACGGGGGGTAATCATCTGACCACACACTGCCATGGCGTATTGATAGGCAAATCATGAAAAAATTGTAAACGAAAACATTTTGCCAAGTCTGGGGGCATGCAAGCCTTGGTAGCCCATTTAGGCCACGCAGTGGGCTCACAGTACCAGGAGCAATATGCAGCCTGGAGTTGTTGTGTTAAAAAAACAAACCCTGCTCCTGTGTCACTTTCACGTTCCGTTGTGAAGACCTCTTTATGGTGTTGTCCATTTGGTCTCCAATTCAATCTCCAATTCTCCTTGAAGAGAACAGACCTCCATTCTTGCCTCCATTGTTGTCTTGCTCTACACCATGATAGCCTTTGATAGCGGTGTCATGAGGTCAATAGACGTCTGGCTCGTAGCCCAATATCGTGAAAACATCAGATAGTTTGTGTACATGCTGGGTGACTTCTTAGGCTTCTTACATGACGTCTGGTTTCGCTTGCAATACATAGAGGATCACTAGGCGCCGTTCTTCAAAAATGATGAAACCACTTTATGCTATGACTAAGGGCACCACTGTGCCAGAAACGCATCAGTAAATGCTCATTTTTTGCTTTTTAATGTAGACCAATACATTGGATGTTTTAATATACCGGATGGTTTGTGCTGCACTCCTCAAATTGCCTTAATGATGAAACCACGTGGCCAACGGCATGAAGAAGCCTTCACGAGAAAACATCACATTGGTCGTACTCTTGTGACTATGGTGTGGGGTTGTATAATGTACTGAACCCGGACCCCTCTAGTTTTAATTCCAGGTTACACAGCTCAGTGTTACACTGATTTGGTGGTGGAACCAGTGCGGCCGCCATTTCTCCAAAATGTCCCAGGAGCTGTTTTTCAATATGACAACACCGGCCACTTGTTACTCGTGCTACTGTGAGCAGCCTGAGTGCATAAAAGTACAACGTCTCCGGACTTGTCTCCCATCGAGCATATATGGACCTCATTGATCGGCAATTTCAGTGGGAGCTGCCAGCAGTAGATCTTGATGATTTTCCCAAGTGCATTCAGCGCAGCAGAATCCCTCAGACGACCATTAACAACCTAATTGATACATGCTAAGTGCGGGGATATTTGTGCGCGGCGCTCATACTTGATCCTAAATAAATCGAGATGTTTTGAAAATTTAGTTTCCAATTTTTTCATCATTTACAGATCGGTGACGTCTGTCCATCCTGTGACTGCCATAACTCCACATCTTTTCCTTCTTGGTGTTGTAATTTCAATGTTGAGAAGTGTATATACGTGTATTATTTTTTTATGAAGGGGAAGGAGGGAAATACTTGTATACAGGGTGGGCCATAAGTATTGATACACCCTGATAAAAAAACACTAAAGTTGAATTCAAAATGGCAGCTTTGCAGATGGCAGCCATGGGCGTCACCCGGCCTCAAATGTTTTGCCCCTCCCATGTACTAATATGCCACAAACTGTAAGGTGATTTCAGTAACCACTTCCATTTTATCAGGGTGTATCCATACTTATGGCCCACCCAGGGTGTATCTATACTAAGGGCCCACCCAGGGTGTATCCATACTAATGGCCCACCCAGGGTGTATCCATACTTATGGCCCACCCAGGGTGTATTCATACTAATGGCCCACCCAGGGTGTATTCATACTAATGGCCCACCCAAGGTGTAATTAAAATACTAATGGCCCACCCAGGGTGTATTCATACTAATGGCCCACCCAGGGTGTATCCATACTTATGGCCCACCCAGGGTGTATCTATACTAAGGGCCCACCCAGGGTGTATCCATACTAATGGCCCACCCAGGGTGTATCCATACTAATGGCTCACCCAGGGTGTATTCATACTTATGGCCCACCCTGTATTATACTGGACACTGCCGCCATCACTCTCCCTAAGGCCTCCTTCACATGTCAGTGATTCTGGTACGTATGTTACTGTTTTTATACGTACCAGAATCACGGACATACTCAGACTCATTAAAATCAATGAGTCTGCGCACAAATCAGTGTTTTCAGTGACTGTGTTTCCATGCGGCGCACACACGTGCGCTCCGCACGGAGACAAGTCCGTTTTTCTCTGGCATCACTGATGTCACGCGGGCCACACAGTGGTGAGATCCATGTAACACATACCGGAGAAAACATGTACATTTAAAATAAAAAGCTTTTTAATACTCAACTTCTCCACCGAAGCTGTCTCCGGCCGCTGCTGTCTCCGGCCGCTGCTGTCTCCTGCTTCCAGGCCACCTAATTATGCTCATGAATATGCACTGCGCCGCGACCCGGAAGTAACAGCAGCGGTGGCAGCCGGAAACAGGAGAGCCAGGGACATCAGCACCATGGACCGTAGCAGCATGGTCAGGTGAGTATAGAAATCCCTAATCTCCTTGTACTATCACGGATAGCACATGGAGAACACACATGTGCTAAAATCAAATCACACGGAGAGACATACACACCTTTATCACATCAGTGAAAAACGTGCCTGTTTTTCACTGACGTGTGAAGGGGGTCTAAACTAAACTTTTTCACTATCCTATCCTGACACCACAGCCTAAACGAATGGGAGGAGAATTGTGACGGACAATGACATTTAGGCCTAGCACACACGGCGAATTATACAGAGCTAGTGGAATGCGATAAAAAATCTCATTCCACTCGGACCAATATTACTCTATGGGGAGGCTCCCATGAGCGATTATTTTCTCAGCCCTAATCGGACCGAGAAAACAGTCGCAGCATGCTGCGGGTGCAATGCGAGCTTGTTTCACCCATTCAAGTCTATGGGGCGAGAGAAACATCGCATTGCTCTGGTGTAATGCGAGTGAAGTGCGAGAATCGCATCAGTCGGCAACGGAGGAGATGGAGAGATAAATCTCTCCCTCTCCTCCACAGCGCCGGCCCTCCCCTCCACAGCGCCGGCCCTCCCCTTCCGCAACTGTGGTCTGATCGCACAATCAGACCACAGTCGCGTGACCCGAGTGTCATGCGAGGACTCGCACAAATCCTCATGTGGCCTCAGCCTTAGGGGTAATGCCAGTCATGTAAGCGGGGAGCTACAGGACCACCTGTCAGTCATGTGAATGGGGAGTGAGCAGCAATTGGTGTTCATGATCTTAGATGACCAAATAACCAGTGGAGTGGGGTAACTAGATATGGGTGACATGAGGGGACAGCCCATCAATCCCCCCGCTTTCCCACTGTGTGATCTTGGTGGTAGGTTTAGCGCTGAGACGTCCTCACTGCTTTGTGGTGAGACTTTATCTCCCCTTCTCTAGGGGACAAGACAACATGGCAGACACGCAGTTGGGGGAACGCTGTCTTTTTCCTTCCTAGGATGCTGAGAGCTGAGGGTTTCATGCAGAATCATAGATTGTTAGCGTTGGATGGGACCTCCAGGGTCATCGCATCCAAGTCCCTTGGTTTATTAGTCTAGCTATTGAGCCCGTGCTATGCCCGGGTATCGAGTGTTATTATTGCCTCATTTTTCATTTTATTGATGCATTAGCTGAAAACGAAATGTGTTTATTGTACAAAATCTTCTCTGTAAACCACATTTTTGGTGCAATCTCTGTGGTCTTTCTTTAGGTTGCTTTGTTGGTGCGGGACCTTGTGGGTCGGGCCTTCTTTATCTTTTATTCCCCTGGCTGTTCGCAGTATACGCACGCGCTGACTCTGGCGCCATTTTATTGAAGAATTTAACTACAACGTGAACATAACGTGTAAATTTCGCTCCTCAGTCACCGCCATTATCCCTGTGGGCAGCACGTCATTCAATAAAATGGCGCCTGAGTCAGCGCATAGCACGATCTCCAGCACCATTTTCTTGAAGACACAGACTTTGCAAATATCATCTGAAACAAATTTGTGACCGCTGATATTTGCGGGAACACAGTGTCTTCAATAAAATGGCGCCGGAGATCGCGTTTGCGCAGGTGCAGACTCCAGCGTCATTTTATTGAAGAATTCAACTTAGCGTGAACTTAGCACTGCGCATGCTCCGTCCATCCCGGCTTTGGGCAGAAGGACGCGTTTGGGGGCGGCACGGTGGCTCAGTGGTTAGCAGTGGACAGCATGATGGCTAAGTGGTTAGCACTGCAGTCTTGCACTGCTGGGGTCCTGGGTTCAAATCCCACCAAGGACAACATCTGCAAGGAGTTTGTATGTTCTCCCCATGTTTGCGTGGGTCTCCTCCGGGTACTCCGGTTTCCTCCCACACTCCAAAGACATAGTGATAGGGAATTTAGATTGTGAGTCCCAATGGGGACAGTGTTGCCAATGTACAGTCATATGAAAAAGTTTGGGCATCCCTATTAATGTTAACCTTTTTTTTTTATAACAATTTGGGTTTTTACAGCAGCTATTTCAGTTTTATATATCTAATAACTGATGGACTGAGTAATATTTCTGAATTGAAATCAGATTTATTGTACTAAAAGAAAATGTGCAATCTGCATTTAAACTAAATTTGACAGGTGCATAAGTATGGGCACCCTTATCAATTTCTTGTTTTGAACACTCCTAACTACTTTTTACTGACTTACTAAAGCACTAAATTGGTTTTCTAACCCCATTGAGCTTTGAACTTCATAGGCAGGTGTATCCAATCATGAGGAAAGGTATTTAAGGTGGCCACTTGCAAGTTGTTCTCCTATTTGAATATCCCAGTCCCCAGACCTGAATATCATTGAAAATCTGTGGGATGATTTGAAGCGTGCTGTCCATGCTCGGTGACCATTAAACTTAACTGAACTGGAATTGTTTTGTAAACAGGAATGGTCAAAAATACCTTCATCCAGGAACTCATTAAAAGCTACAGGAAGTGACTAGAGGCTGTGATTTTTGCAAAAGGAGGATCTACAAAATATTAATGTCACTTTTATGTTGAGGTGCCCATACTTTTGCACCGGTCAAATTTTGTTTAAATGCGGATTGCACATTTTCTGTTAGTACAATAAACCTCATTTCAATCCAGAAATATTACTCAGTCCATCAGTTATTAGATATATGAAACTGAAATAGCTGCTGCAAAAACCCAAATTGTTATAAAGAAAAAAGGTTAACATTAATAGGGGCGCCCAAACTTTTTTATATGACTGTATGTAAAGCGCTGACGTATAATTAATAGCGCTATATAAGTGAATAAATATTATTATTATTATATTATAGATTATTTGTTACGCTTGATATGAGTCTAGTTGTGCATAGCAACCAATCAGGGCTCAGCTTTCACTTTACCTCAGCAGCTTCATTGCTGAAAACTGCAGTCTTGCTACAGGCAACAGTGCGATTTTGCTGGGAGGCAATTCTCATAAATGAGGCCCCAGGTACTTCTACAGAGACAAACCTTTTTTTTTTTTTTTTTTTTTTTTTTTAAATAGTCCCTTTTGGTCAATCCTGGCTTTGAACAGAAGGACACGTTTAGCATTATATAGTGAATATTAGTTTTAGGAATGACAGTGTCATCCAGATAATGGAGAAGTGTTTTCTGTCTTCTCCTCATTATTCAGTGGTCTCTTTGACAGCCGGACACTTCTCCAGCTAAGGCCTCTTTCACACGCCCGTGAAAATCACGCACGTGTTTCACGGACGTGTCAAAGATGCTCCGTGAGCCGTGTGTAGGGCACACGTGTGTTCTCCGTGTGTTATCCGTGATAGCACACGGAGAATGGGAACTTTCTTCTCATCTGTCCCTTGGGTCCGCTGTCCATGGTGCTGATCTTCAGTCTCCGGTCCTGCCGTCTCCCCGCTGCTGCTGCTTCCGGCTGCACTGAAGTGAATATTAAATGAGCATAATGAGCGGGGGTCGGCAGCAAGTGACAGCAGCGGCAGAGACAGGAGGGCTGGAGAAGGCGAGTAAAGTTTTTTGGGTTTTTTTTAATAGACACATGTCTTTTCTCCGGTGCGTGTAAGTATTTTTGCATGGAACGTGTGTCCGTTCCGTACTTCCGTGTGCCCGTGTGCTCCACACGCCGACGTGTCCGTTTTTCTCCGGCATCACGGGTGTCACACGGAACACAGACGGGTCACACGTAACACACACGGACCACAGGGATGTGTTCCATGTGTGTTACGTGTGACCCGTTTGTGTTCCGTGTGACACCCGTGATGCCGGAGAAAAACGGACACGTCAGCGTGTGGAGCACACGGGCACACGGAAGTACGAAACGGACACACGTTCCGTGCAAAAATACTTACGTGTGCCCGAAACTATAGGAAAACATATGTCAACGTGTGCCCGTGTCTCCGGTACGTGAGAAAACTGTCCATACACGTACCGGAGGCACGGACCTGTGAAAGAGGTCTTATATAGTGAATATTAGTTTTAGGAATGACAGTGTCATCCAGATAATGGAGAAGTGTTTTCTGTCTTCTCCTTGTTACCAGTAGTCTCTCTGACAGCCGGACACTTATCCAGCTAGCGCTGTGTGCCGGAGAGGGTTAAATAACTTTGGATTTGAGTCCGAGCACCAGGTTCAAGTTCATATACAGAGAACAATGGCATTGAAAGCTGCTGCAAAATGTCCGTCTATATGCAGATTTTGCTGTTGATTTCACCCATTCTGCAGCAGCTAAAGGAATTTTTCAGATATTTAAAGGGAATCTGTCACCAGGTTTTTGCCTCCTAATCTGAGACCAGCATAACGTAGAGCCAGAGATCCTGATTCCAGCGATGTGTCACTTACTGAGCTGCTTAGTGTAGTTTTGATAAAATCACTGTTTAATCAGCAGTAATTATCATTACAGGACTACTTGGCATGCTGCAGGTAGTCCAGCATATTCATGAGCTCTGTATAACTGCTAGATCTGCAGCAGAGAAAACATTGATTTTATTAAAATGACAGCAAACAGCTCAGTAAGTGACACATCGCTGGAATCAGGGTCTTTGTCTCTACATTATGCTGCTCTCAGATGGGGGATCAAAAACCTGGTGACAGGTTCACTTTAATGTGTTCCCCGAACCATAAGATCCAACCAATCAGTAAGTTACTCTCATCCTATGGATAACTTTACATTTTGGAAAAACAAACAATAAAAAAGCAACAATTAAGGGGTATTCCCATCTCCAGGATCCTATTCCAATATGTAGTAAGTGTAATAATAATATTATTAGCAAATACCTCCAATTAGAAATGTAGTATAGTTCTCCAGATTAGCTATGTCACTTACCTCATGTGCAGGGCATTGCAGCTTAGGAATCCATGGTTACGACCACTAGCAACTAACTGTCACTATATGAATGGAGGTAACCATGGAAACCTAAGCTGCAATGCCCTGCACATGAGGTACCGTATTTTTCAAATTATAAGATGCACTTTTTGTCTCAAAAATTTGGGAGGAAAATGGAGGGGGGTGTCTTATAAATTGAATGTAGCTTACCAGGGTGTGGTGGAGAATAGTCACAGGAGGCAAGTGCAATGCTGTGCGCTGTGCTGCGGGTGGTGGTAGTGCTCTCTGCCAGTGGTGAGGCAGGGGCCATCCTGAAAATGTCAGCAGTGTGGGCTTCAAATAATGGTGCCCGGGGTCGGCACGTACACAGATTGAGCTCTCGGCTCAAGATCTCTTCAGCGTATTCGCCTCCTCCGGCCCATTAATCCGACCAGCAGTGGACGGAAGTAAAATGGCGCCTGGAGGTGGCATGTGCGCAGATAAGATCTTCTCTCATCATTGAGCTATGGGCGCCATTTCTTTGAAGCCTGCACTGCCGACAATTTCTGGATGTTCTCGTCCCACCTTTTTTTCTCTCTCTAAATTTGGGGTGCGTCTTATAATGTGGTGCGTCTTATAAACTGAAAAATATGGTAAGTGACATACCTAATCAGGAGAACTATACTACATTTCTAATTGGAGGTATTAACTAGTATTATTCTTATTATTACATATTGGGATAGGATGTTTGAGATGGGAATAAGCACCACATCAGCACTGCTGGAGTGGTGCTTTAAATTTAAGTGCCCTGACCCCAGCGTCTTCACCTTCAATCGCTGCCACTCCGGTCCGTCTTGGCGATTTTTGACCTGCCGGCAGCTCCAGTGTTTCATTGAGCTGAAGGTCACCACCCAATACAAGTCTATGAGAGCCTCATTCTTGCGCTCATAGACTTGCATTGGGACCTTGTGAAGTAACGTCTGACTTCTCGACAGTCTGAAGTTACAGGCATAAGATGGCGCCGCGGGACCGGTTGGCATCAGTAAAAGGTGAAGCCTTTGGTAGGTGAGTACATCACAGGGGGCAGTGGTTTTAGATTTACAGCGCTGTAAAAAAAAGTGGTGCTTTGCTATGTTTACACGTTCATTTTCATTACCCCATCCATCCGTATATGGCGGGAAAAAGTTTTCCTAGAGTTTTTTTCTACAGCTCTTCTGAAGACCTCATCTCTATGGTGTGCGCATCCTTTGGAATTGAGTTTGCATGTCAATGACCGATTTATGCAGGGAGCAGGGGGGGATGCAGCTGCAGCTGATATTCCTTTCTGGGGGAGGAGCCATGCCGTCGTCTCAGATCCTTCATGTCCATGTTGATTATTTCCTTCTCTTCTCCTACAGGTTGATGTGACGCCGTTGACAGCGGTGCAGACGGGATTGCAGAAGGGTGAGTGTTTTGGATAAAATACTTGTGCGTACTCTGAAGATCTCACAGTTCGCCATATTCCTTTGACTATTTTGTTCGACCTCTACATTACAAGCCATGTTATGTATAAGATGCATTAACCCCATCTGCATTCGTTTTCATTGAAACTAATGGAAGCTGCCACGTGGCGCGTTAGTGAATCCAGACTCTCCTTGTTCCAAGGGGCCAGTGAGATATCAGACGCATGCAAGCCCTTGAAGAAGAGAAGCCGGGCCTCTACCGACGTGGAACTTGCCAACTCCTCTTACCGGGACGCTTCTGACTCTGACTCGCGGGGCCTGAACGATGCTCAGGTGGGATCGGCATTCAATGTCTTAAGTCGTAAAAGGGTTAATTGTCAAAAGATAAATATATGTAGGCAGGTTGTGTAGGTTTTGATGAAGGTAAAGCACCGAGGTGCGATGGTAATGGAGGCTCTGAGTCTCAGCAGCTTCGAAGGTCTCAGGTGATCTCAGGTGATCTCAGGTGATGCGGTCTGTGATTCCGACTTTTAAGGAATTATGAAAGATTTCCTTAGACTTCGAGGCACTGTCTGAGTAACAGTCGCCCACCTTCACTGCTATTGTATCTTTTCTGCCTGAACTTCCCCCTTCAGCACCTTTCTCATTTACTTCCTTTCTCCTTTGTTTTTCTTTTGTCTTTGCTTCTTTCCTCCTTCCTTCCCTCTTCATGCCTTTCTGGTCTTACTTCCACTCACACTCATCCTTCGCTTCCACCCACACGCCACCTTCACTTACTCCCACACATCACCTTCACTTAATCCCACACATCACCTTTGCTTGCTCCCACATGTCACTTTTGCTTGCTCCTACACACCACCTTTGCTTGCTCCCACATGTCACTTTTGCTTGCTCCTACACACCACCTTTGCTTGCTCCCACATGTCACTTTTGCTTGCTCCTACACACCACCTTTGCTTGCTCCCACATGTTACTTTTGCTTGCTCCCACACATCACCTTTGCTTGCTCACACATGTCACTTTTGCTTGCTCCTACACACCACCTTTGCTTGCTCACACATGTCACTTTTGCTTGCTCCCACACATCACCTTCCCTTGCTCCCACATGTCACTTTTGCTTGCTCCCATACATCACATTTCCTTGGTCCCATACGTCACTTTTGCTTGCTCCCACAAGTCACCTCTACTTGCTCCCACACTCTGTCTTCGCTTGCTCCCACGAGCCACCACCTTCATTTGCTGCCACATGCCGCCTTCGTTTGCTTCTACATGCCGGGTTCATTTGCTCCCACACACCGCCTTGGTTTTTTGCTACGCGCTGCCTTCGTTTGCTCCCACACATCTCCTTCGCTTGCTCTCACACGCCACCCTCGCTTCCTCTGACACGCCACCTTTGCTTGCTCTAACACCCCACCTTCACTTGTAACCACAAGGCCATCTTCACTTCCTCCTATATGACCGCCTTTACTTGCTCCCACACGCCACCTTCACTTCCTCCTATATGACCGCCTTTACTTGCTCCCACACGCCACATTCTCTTGCACCCACACACCACTTTCGCTTGCTCCCACACACCACCTTTGCTTGCTCCCACACACCACCTTTGCTTGCTCCCACACACGGCCTTTGCTTGCTCCCACACGCCACCTTCACTTGCTCCTACACAACGCCTTTGCTTGCTCCTACATGCCGCCTTCGCTTGCACCCACACTCAACCTTTACTTGCTCCCACATGCCGCCTTTGCTTTCTCTCATGTTTGGCTTTTGCTTGTACTTACACTCGGCCTTCATTTGCACCCACACACCACCTTCACTTGCACCCACACGCTCGTTTCACCCACACACCACCTTCTCTTGTACCCACCCGCTCGTTTCACCCACACACCACCTTCACTTGTACCCACACGCTCATTTCACCCACACACCACTTTCTCTTGCACCCACACGCTCATTTCCACCCACACACCACCTTTGCTTGCATGCACACACTCATTTGCACCCACACACCACCTTCACTTGCACCCACACGCTCGTTTCACCCACACACCACCTTCTCTTGCACCCACACGCTCGTTTCACCCATACACCACCTTCACTTGCACCCACACGCTCGTTTCACCCACACACCACCTTCTCTTGCACCCACACGCTTATTTCCACCCACACACCACCTTTGCTTGCACCCACACACTCATTTGCACCCACACACCACCTTTGTTTCCTTTCTCCGTCTCTCATTTCGTCACTTTTTGATGTCACCTTCTCCCCACCTCATGTCCACTTCTTTCCTTCCCCTTCTCTCCCTCACTTCTGCCTTTGCTTCCCTTTACCTTCACATTTCCTTTTTTAACAAGTTATCAGTATTTTATTTTGTTTGTAGTTATATTTATTAAACAGGTGGGTCAATCTCTTCACTTTTCTCTCCTGTTCTTCTTCTTGTCATGCGTGACCTGTCTGTCGTTCTTGATTTTGGCTACAGATTAGCTTTGAGAAGCAGGTGGACAGTCCGTCAGCTGCTGGTGATGCTGATGCCTCCGATGTCCAGTCTGTGGATTCTGCGGTTTCTCGGAGGTCCGGGAAGAGAGACACTGTGTGTCAGGTGTGTGCAAAAAAAAAGGGTTTTCACGTGTCCAAATCACTAAAGTCACTCTTGGTGCTAGTCCGACGTCTCGCACCTCCTCACCAATCCTAAAAATGAAAAATTCACAGTGACGATTTAGTGGTGTGTTTCTTCGCTGTGGCCCTTCTTATGATCAGTGGGAGTCCCACCGATCACAGACAAATGCTATTTCTTTGTCGCTCCATTGGGAGACCCAGACAATTGGGTGTATAGCTATTGCCTCTGGAGGCCACACAAAGTATTACACTTAAAAGTGTAAGGCCCCTCCCCTTCTGGCTATACACCCCCAGTGGGATCACTGGCTCACCAGTTTTGTGCTTTGTGCGAAGGAGGCAACACATCCACGCATAGCTCCACTTTTTAGTCAGCAGCAGCTGCTGACTATGTCGGATGGAAGAAAAGAGGACACATATAGTGTCCCCAGCATGCTCCCTTCTCACCCCACTGTATGTCGGAGGTGTTTGTAAGGTTGAGGTACCCATTGCGGGTACGGCGGCAGGAGCCCACATGCTGATTCCTTCCCCATCCCTTTTTACAGGGCTCTGGGTGAAGTGGGATTTACCGGTCTCCAGGCACTGAGACCGTGCTCCATCTACAGCCCCTGGAGAAGATGCTGGATGGAGCGGAGTACATCAGGGACATGGCCCTGCTTCCTCAAGGTACTCTGTGTCCCCGTGCATTTGGCGCTCACACCGCAGCATGCTGGGTGTTGTAGTGCGCTGGGGGACATCAGCGCTGCGGCGCCTGTGCCATGGCCTCATTCAGCTTTGCTGAAGCAGGCTCACTTATGGGAATTGGTCGCGCCGGCCGCTGGGACTGCGGCGCGGCTGGCACTTGTAGTGCGCCGGGGACTTCAGCGCGGCCTGCGCTTTTACGGCGGCCGCGCTGATAACTAGAGTCCCCGGCTTTTGCGGCCTGCTTCCGTTCGTTCCCGCCCCCAGACCTGCCAGTCAGGAGAGGGGCGGGACGCTGGCCACTTCCAGGAATCGGTCGCGCCGGCCGCTGGCAGCGGCGCGGCTGGCACTTGTGGTGCGCCGGGGACTTCAGCGCGGCCCGCGCTTTTACGGCGGCCGCGCTGATAACTAGAGTCCCCGGCTTTTGCGGCCTGCTTCCGTTCGTTCCCGCCCCCAGACCTGCCAGTCAGGAGAGGGGCGGGACGCTGGCCACTTCTATGAATCGGTCGCGCCGGCCGCTGGAACTGCGGCGCGGCTGGCACTTGTGGTGCGCCGGGGACTTCAGCGCGGCCCGCGCTTTTACGGCGGCCGCGCTGTTAACTCGAGTCCCCGGCTTCTGGGCCTAGTCTCCCTTCGTTACCGCCCACAGCCCTGACAGTCAGGGTAGGGGCGTGACGCTGCATAGAGCAGAGCTGAGAGCTGGAGTATGTTTTGCATACTCCACCCCTCTCACTGTGTGCACTGTGAATCCGGATTCCCGCACTTTCTCAGGCACGCCCACGGCTTCCTTCTCTACAAGGACACCGGCAGCCATTAGTGTCAGTTTCTGTACGATACAGAGACAAGTGTGGAAGACCCTGGCATTCTGATAGTCACACAATCGCTGTAACAGGCGTTAAGCAGCACCTGTGGTGCTAACCCCACTAGTGCAGAAGTGCACTTATAGATATGCTTGTACTATATACATTGCACTGTTTGGTCGCACGTTGTATATACCCTCCTGGATTATGCGGAGGAGTTATCAGCATATTCTCTGTGTAAAACAAAGGTGCAGAACCACATGTTTTTCTATACAGCTGGTACAGCATGTACGGCTATACGGCCGGCAGGTACATAGACTCCCATTGTATGCACTAATGGCCAGGGGATGAGGACGGTGTCTGCAGTATTTACTGACAGTTTTTCTGAGACTATGGCTATGATACTAGAAGCCTAGCAGTCCGGACATGTCTCTCACAATATGGGCACTGTTGAATCATTGATCCATGGCCCCCCTCAGTGTGAATAACTAACAGCTCCGGGAATGTCACACGCATCCCAGAGTCACGGCTCTGCACGGACGTCAGTCCCAGACAGCCTAAGTGGGCTCGCTATGAGCGGCCTCGGTTTCATCAGGGTCCTAACAGAAGGACTCGCTGTGTAATGAGGCGGAAGTAGCGGCTCAGGATTCTGATCCTGAGACCGCTCTCAATCTGGATACACCTGATTGTGACGCCATAGTAAATAATCTTATAGCGTCCATCTATAGAATGTGGGTTATTTCTCACAGCTCCTCCAGTGGAGGAGTCAGCTTCACGTATTTTTCTGGACCACTCTGCCTTCAGAGAGGCAGTCCAGGAACACCACGCTTATCCAGATATGCGCTTCTCCAAACGGCTTAGGATACACGTTATCCCTGTCCCCTGACTTGGTCAAGGACTGGACCCAATGTCCCGAGCGGCATCCTCCAATCTCCAGGCTTGTAGCTAGATCCATAGTTGCAGTGGGAGATGGAACTGCAAACTCAAAGATGCCACTGACAGACAGATGGATCTCTGGTCGAAAGCCATCTATGAGGCTGTCGGCGCACCGTTGGCTCCGGCATTCTCTCCCTTGGGGCACTCCAAGCTATTTCAGCTTGTCTTACACAGATTGACGCGGTTACACGTACATCTGTGCCGCAGGTGGCATCCTTAACCTCTCAAATGTCTGCATTTGTTTCTTACGCGATTCAGGTTGTCCTGGACTCTGCGAACCGTGCGGCGGTAGCCTCCGCTACTCCGTGTTTTTAAGCAGAGCCTGGTCTGCTCGTTAAGTGAATGGAAGGCAGATTCTGCTTCCAAAAAAGGTTGCCTAACCAGTTGCCTTTTTCTGCTGACCGACTGTTTGGTGAGCGTTGGATGTAACCATCAAACAGTCCAGGGGTAAGGATTCATCCTTTCCTCAGCCCGGACACAACAAACCCCAACAGAGCAAGAGGCAGTCGGGGTTTTCGGCCTTTTCGAGGCTCGGGCAGGTCCCATTTTTCCTCGTCCAATGTGGACTCAAAAGGATCAGAGGAGCTAAGATTCTTAGCGGGCTCAGTCTCGCCCAAAAAAGCGACAGTCTGAAAACCCGCTTCCAAGGCGGCTTCCTCATGACTTGCGGCCTCGGTCGGTAGCAGGCTCTCCCGCCTTGGCGATATTTAGCTGCCATAGGTCAATGACCATTGAGTGTGAGACATTCTGTCTCACGGGTACAGGATAGAGCTCGCTTCTCGTCCTCCAACTCGATTCTTCAGAATTTCTCCACCTCCCGGCCGGGCCGCTGCTCTTCTGCAAACAGGGTGCACTCTATAGGCAGAAAGAGTGATGACCCCCGTTCCTCTTCAGGAACAAGGTCACGGTTTTTACCCCAAATTCTTTGCGGTACCTATAACAACGGGCCGTTCCGTCCCGTTCTGGATCTAAAAATGCTCAGCAAGCTCGTGGACACCAGGCGGTTCCGGATGGAATCCCTCCGCCATGTCATCGCCTCAAGGTCCCAAGGATATTTCCTAGCATCATTAGGCATCAAGGATGCTTATCCACACGTGCCGATTGATCCAGAGCACTAGCGTTTCTACGCTTCGTTATAGGAGACGAACACCCTCTGTTCGTAGCTCTACCTTCCGGCTAGCGACAGTCCAACTGGTCTTCGCCAAGGTCAGGGCAGCAGTAGTCACAGTCCTGCACTCTCAGGGTCACTCTGTGGTCCCGTATTTAGACGATCTACTTGTCAAGGCACTCTCTTAGGAAACATGCCAACACTGCCCGAACGTTGCGCTGGAGACTCTCTAGAGTTTTGGGTGGATCATCAACTTTTTAAAGTCAGATCCGACCCCGACCCTATCGATAACATATCTAGGCATAGAGTTTCTTACTCGCTCAGCGATAGTGAAGCTGCCGCTAGACAAACAGCATTCACTACGGGCTGCAAGCTCTTCTTTAAGAACCAGTCGCACACATTGAGACGCCTCATGCACTTCCTACGTAAGATGGTAGCAATGGAGGCAGTTCCTTTCGCGCAGTTTTACTGCGTCCACTACAATGGGACATTCTCCGCCAATGGGACGAGGAGTCGACGTCCCTCAACAGAGTCGTCGTTCTTTCTCAGGCGGCCAAGGAATCTCTACGGTGGTGGCTTCTTCTCACCTCTTGGTCAAAAAGAAGGTCCTTCCTATCCCCGTCCTGGGCGATAGTTACGACAGACGCGAGTCTATCAGGGTGGGGAGCAGTTTTTCTCCACTACAGCGCTCAGGGTACGTGGACTCAGCAAGAGTCCACTCTTCAGATCAATGTTCTTGAACACAGAGCAGTGTATCTTGCCCTACAATCCTTCCAACAGCGGCTGGAAAGCAAGCATATCCGACTTCAGTCGGACAGCTCCACAGCGGTGGCATACATCAACCACCAAGGAAGAACGCGCAACCGGCAAGCCTTCCAGGAAGTCCGGCAGGTTCTGATGTGGGTGGAAGACACGGCATCCACCATATCCACAATTCACATCCCAAGTGTGGAAACTAGGAAGCTGACTTCCTAAGTCGCTGAGGTGTGGCCGAAAGAGTATGGTCTCCTCACCCGGACGGGTTTCAGGAGATCTGGCGCCGCTGACAGAGGCCGGACGTCGATCTAATGGCGTCACGGCACAACAACAATGTGCCAGCTTCATGGCACGGTTTCACAATCATCGAGCTCTGGCGGCAAACGCCTTAGTTCAGCATTGGTCGCAGTTCCAGCTACCTTAGGTGCCACCTCTGGCATTGTTGCCCAGAGTACTGCGCTAGATCAAGACCGACTGCGGCCGCGCCATCCTCGTCGCTACAAATTGGCCGAGGATGTTGTGGTACTCGGTTCTGTGGTGCCTCACGGTAGGCTAACCGGGGGCACTACCAGACCAATCAGACTGGCTGTCTCAAGGGCCATTCTTCCATTTGAATTCTACGGCCCTCAACCGGATGGTGTGGCATTGAGTCCTGGAACCTAGTGTCGTCAGGATTACCTCAGGACGTGGTTGCCACCATGAGACAGGCTAGCATACCAACGTCCGCCAAGATTGACCACAGGACGTGGAAGATGTTCTTATCTCGGTGCTCGGCGCAGGGTGTTTCTCCCTGGCCGGTTGCATCGTCTATGTTTCCTTCCTTCCTGCAATCTAGGTAGGAAAATGGGTTGTCGCTCAGTTCCCTTTAGGGACAAGTCTCAGCGCTATCTGTATTTTTTCAGAAACGACGACTTCCTCAGGTACGCACGTTCCTACGGGGAGTTTGTCTTCTCAGCACTCCGTACAAGCGGCCGTTAGAGCCCTGAGATCTGAACAAGGTTCTAATTGCTCTCCAGATGCCGCCTTTCGAGCCTTTGAAGGATGTCTCCCTTCCCGTTTTTCACGGGAAGTGGCCTTCTAGTAACGGTCTCGTCTCTTAGGAGAGTTTCCGAGCTAGCAACGCTCTCATACAAACTCCCTTCCTGGTCCTTCACCAGGACAGGGTAGTTCTGCGTCCGGTTCCGGAATTTCTCCCTAAGGTGGTATCCCATTTTCATATCAATCAGGATATCACCTCACCTTCTTTGTGTCCTCGTCCAGTCCATCAATTTCAGAAAGATTTGCATCTGTTGGTTCTGGTGAGAGCACTCAGGTTCTACTTCCCGCATGGCGCTCCTGCGCCACCCGGATGCACTCTTTGTCCTTGTCGCTGGTCGGCGTAAACAGTCGCAAGCTTCCAGATCCACCCTTGCTCGGGGGCTCGAGGAACCAATTCTTGAAACCTACAGTTCTACTGGGCTTCTGGTTCTCTCAAGGCCGAAGGCCCATTCTACCAGAGCCGTGGGTGCATCCTGGGCATTACGGCACCAGGCTACGGCTCAGCAGGTGTGTCAGGCACCCACCTGGTCGAGTCTACTTACTTTTACCAAGCATTATCAGATGCATACCTACGCTTCGGCAGACGCCAGCCTAGGTAGATAAGTCATTCAGGCGGCGGTTGGCCACCTGTAGGAGAGGGCCGTTTGACGGCCCTATCATGAGGTATTCTTTTACCCACCCAGGGATTGCTTTTGGACATCCCAATTGTCTGGGTCTCCCAATGGAGCGACAAAGAAGAAGGGAATTTTGTTTACTTACCGTAAATTCCTTTTCTTCTAGCTCCAATTGGGAGACCCAGCACCCGCCCTGTTTTCTCGGGGTTTTTCTGTTTTTTCGGGTACACATGTTGTTCATGTGGTATGGTTCAGTTCTCCGATGTTTCCTCGGATTGAATTGGTCTTTAAACCAGTTATTGGCTTTCCTCCTTCTTGCTTTGGCACTAAAACTAGTGAGCCAGTGATCCCACTGGGGGTGTATAGCCAGAAGGGGAGGGGCCTTACACTTTTAAGTGTAATACTTTGTGTGGCCTCCAGAGGCAATAGCTATACACCCAATTGTCTGGGTCTCCCAATTGGAGCTAGAAGAAAAGGAATTTACGGTAAGTAAACAAAATTCCCTTCTTTATAAGACCAGAATAACCTTTTACACTGGCCGGGTCATGTACATATGTAAGAAGCAGTTCTAATGCCATTGTAACATGTATGTGAACCCTTTCCTTTTAGATCTGTGAAAATTTTGGGGAGTCGTTGGTGTCCTGCGATGGAGATTGCTCTCGGCTCTTCCATGTTGAATGTCTTGGCATGGATGCACTTCCAGAAGGAAAATTTATCTGCATGGAGTGCAAAACTGGTGCGTATGTAAAGATTTATGTTCACAGGGTATTCTGTGTAGTAGGGAATGGTGTACGTCTTCTCTAGCCTGGTTTGCATAGTCCTTGCAGATGTTGTACATGTTCTACCATGACTCGATATGACATTTTTTTTCTGATAGGTCTCCACACCTGCTTCTCCTGCAAAATTCCCAGCACCAGTGTCAAGCGCTGCTGTGTCTCTTCCTGCGGCAAGTTTTACCACGAAGCCTGTGCGCGGCAGTATGCGGCAACCGTCTTAGATTCCAGGGGCCTCCGGTGCCCTCACCACTGCTGTACCTCCTGCACCGCTGAGAAAGACCTGTACAGAGCTTGCAAAGGTGACATAGAAACATATATCTTGGTTGTATGCAAGTGCGGTAGTGACAGTTCAGGTGAACTCCTTGGTACACAGTTAAAGAGGTCCAGCCACCAGGATTTTCATACAAAAACGAAGGCCAGTGCTATACTGGCGCTATCAGGCAGATTCTATACATACCTTCAGTTTTGAGATTGGATGTATACTTTCTGAAATATGGCCTCATTAATTAGAGCATCAACCACCAGGATTTTCCTATATAAACTAAAGCCAGTGCTATACTGCCACTATCAGGCTGATTTTATGGGGTCATTCCATGTCAAGTGGACCAGTGGTCCCCACTCGACCTTCTCCGATTTTGCTGAAAATTTATAAGCATGTACATGTATGTTTGAAAAGAGGTTCTGTAAATTTTTAGGGCCAGATCTCAAATACATTGGGCACTGTTGACCTTTCACTGGAGGCCCCCCCCAAGCCTGCAGCTTCAGCTAAGAGGATTTTGCAAACTTTGGCACATAGCCATTAGAGTTCTATACTGGCTATGATGCTGAAATTTGGCATACTAGCTCAGCTTGTGCTGCTAAACACGATAAAATTATTACCGGCTATGACAAAACAATATTTCGGCCGCAATTTTGTGTCAAAGTAGCTTGCAAAACGCCTCACATAAAATTTGTCCCTAACTTTGCCCATATATAAATCAAGACCAAAAACCAATAGTAACTGGTGCTTTGCCCTGTACACCAAACATCTACATGAATTTGCATTGCTGCAATATCACGGTCAAAGCATATGTATTTGTGGAAATATTCACACCCACATATGATGACAAACTTAAAAAAAACAAATTTCTTTGTCGCTCCATTGGGAGACCCAGACAATTGGGTGTATAGCTACTGCCTCCGGAGGCCACACAAAGTATTACACTCAAAAGTGTAAACCCCTCCCCTCTGCTATACACCCTCCCGTGCATCACGGGCTCCTCTGTTTTTATGCTTTGTGCGAAGGAGGCTGACATCCACGCATAGCTCCACATCTTAGTCAGCAGCAGCTGCTGACTAGGTCGGATGGAAGAAAAGAGGGCCCATATCAGGGCCCCCAGCATGCTCCCTTCTCACCCCACTCTTGTCGGCGGTGTTGTTAAGGTTGAGGTACCCATTGCGGGTACATAGGCAGGAGCCACATGCTGTTTTCCTTCCCCATCCCTTTAGGGCTCTGGGTGAAGTGGGATCCTAATCGGTCTCCAGGCACTGGGACCGTGCTCCCTCCGCAGCCCTGGGGAACTGCTGGACAGGAGCCGGGTATCGTCAGGGACAAGGCCCTGCTACTGTGAGGTACTCTGTGTCCCCGTGCATGGAGCGCTTGTGCCATACACACTGCAGCACTGCTGGTTGTGTTAGTGCGCCGGGGACTACCGCGCCGGCCGTGCTTATTTGCCGACCGCGCTTATAACTTTAGTCCCCGGCTTTTGCGGCCTAGTTTCGCTTATTCCCGCCCACAGGCCTGCCAGTCAGGGGAAGGGCGGGACGCTGCACAGGACGGCAGCACTGAGGGCTGGAGCATACTCTGTATCCTCCTCCCCCCTCACTCAGCACAGTGGGGCACTAGATTCCCGCACTTTCTAGGGCACGCCCACGGCCCCCTCCTCCCCACAGAACGCCGGCAGCCATTACTGTCAGCACTTCTGACGCTGGAGAGGAGAGACAACATCAGGGGGGCCCGGGCACGGATTCTGGTGATCACACAACTGCTGTGAGCGGTCGGTAAGCAGCACCTGAGGTGCTGGTCCCACTGAGTGCCGAAGTGTACATATATATATATATATGCTTGTTGTATGGTCGCACTGTTGCTTTTTGGCTACTCCTAGAGAAGCCTTACAGTTCAGCCCCGGGCACTGTTCAATCATTATACCACCCCCGGACCTGCCAGTCAGGAGGAAGGGCGGGACAGTCGGGCTGACGCCGACAGTGAGGGCCGGAGCACACTTCGCTGTCCTCCGCCCCCCTCACTAATCACGCTACGGAACTTATCCCCTCAAGGACTCAGTGTCCCCTTGGGGACGGTGCAGAGAGCAGCTTCGCCTCAGACTTGGCGACTACCGCGCCGACCGCGCCTGCTTGCCGGCCGCGGTCTGTAACTTTAGTTCCCGGCTTTTGCGGCCTAGCGCCTTAAACTCCCGTCCCTGGCCCTGCCAGTCAGGGGGAAGGGCGGGACGGTCAGTCGGAGGCTAGCAGTGACGGCTGGAGCACACTTAGCTGTCCTCCGTCTCCCTCACGTTTCGCTCAGGGCACCAGATTCCTGCACTTTTGGGCTTACACACGGCTCCCCCCTCCACTGTACACGCCGACAGCCATGTTTTCAGCAGCACATACTGCTTCAGGGTCGGTACACCAGGGGGCTTCTTCTCGATGCTGGGCCCCCTGGAGTGATGAACTGTATATGTGATACACTGTATATATGACTATATAATGTTTGAATGCAGTTTCACTGGTTGAGCTTCGCCGGCGTTCCCTGTCCAGGCGGCAGGGACAGAGTTACAGCTTTGCTGAGAAACTCTCTGGGTCATTTTCACTATCCATGTCTCAGGCTATGGACAAATGGTCGGCTAAGAGACTAGGAGTTGCGGTCCAGACCGGCCCCTTACACAGGCCCCGGGCACTGCGGGATCGCCCCAGGCCTCCCTCGGTCTGCGACGAAGCGTGTTCCTGGGGTGGCCTCCAGTTAGTACGTGGTAAACTCCAGCACGTACCGCAGTCCCAGTCCGGCTAAGCAGCCTTGCTTGGAATCTTCCCCGACTTCTAGGGTCTCAGCTTGAGGACCCTCTAGAGGATGGGGCGGAGGTCGCAACCCAGGACTCTGTCCGGACGTGGCTCTCAAGGCTTCACAGATTCTGTCCAGAAGCACACCTTCCCGGACGAGCGTTTTACTGAACGCCTTATAACACACGTTGTCCCTTCCCCTCTGACGTTGTTAAGGTTTCGGCTCAGTGTCATAAGGTGCCCGCCAGTCTCGGACTGGCGGCTAGATCAGTAGTAGCAGTGGCTGGCGGGTCCACGCTCAAGAATGCCACGGACAGACAGATAGAACTCCTAATGGGATCCATCTATGAAGCCATAGGCGCGTCCGTTGCCCCAGCCTTTGCAGGGGTGGGCACTCCAGGCTATCTCAGCTGCTCTGTCTCAGATCAATGCGGTCATCCTGTGCTCCGCAATTAGCGTCTTTGACGTCTCAGGCGGTGGTATTTTCATCCTCCGCCGTGCATAGAGAACCTTTCTTTGTCGCTCCATTGGGAGACCCAGACAATTGGGGTGTATAGGCTATGCCTCCGGAGGCCGCACAAAGTATTACACTAAAAGTGTAAAGCCCCTCCCCTTCTGCCTATACACCCCCCGTGCTCCCACGGGCTCCTCAGTTTTTTGCTTTGTGCGAAGGAGGCAGACATGCACGCACAGCTCCACAGATTGGTCAGCAGCAGCTGCTGACTATATCGGATGGAAGAAAAGTGGGCCCATATAGGGCCCCCAGCATGCTCCCTTCTCACCCCACTCTTGTCGGCGGTGTGGTTAAGGTTGAGGTATCCATTGCGGGTACGGAGGCTGGAGCCCACATGCTGTTTTCCTTCCCCATCCCCCTCAGGGCTCTGGGTGAAGTGGGATCCTATCGGTCTCCAGGCACTGAGACCGTGCTTCATCCACAACTCCTGTGGAGCCTGCTGGATAGGAGCCGGGTATCGTTCAGGGACATGGCCCTGCTACTTGGAGGTACTCTGTATCCCTGTGGGGACAGCGCACAGCAACACCCCAGCTTTGCTGGGTGTGCTAGTGCACCGGGGACCGCGGCGCTGACCGGGTTAATATGTGCCATTACACACTCAGCGTTGCTGAGTGTGTTTATGTATAGGGACTGCCGCACTGACCGCCGCTGCCATGGAAACACCGCGGCGCGGCTGGGACTTGTAGTGCGCCGGGGACTTCCACGCCGGCCGCGCTTTTACGGCGGCCGCGTTTATTACTAGAGTCCCCGGCTTTTTGCGGCCTAGTCTCCTTTCTTCCCACCCCCAGCCCTGACAGGCAGGGGAAGGGCGGGACGCTGCACAGAACGAGCAGCACTGAGGGCTGGAGCATGCTTTGCATACTCCACCCCTCTCACTGTGCACAGTGCGGGCACCAGTTCCCGCACTTTCTGGGTCACGCCCACGGCTCCCTCCTCTCCTCAGGACGCCGGCAGCCATTCCTGTCAGCTCCTCGGACGCTGCAGAGGGGGACAAAGTCTGGGAGACCCAGGCAGGGACTCTGGTGGCCTCACAACCGCTTTAAGCGGGTGGTAAGCAGCACCTGTGGTGCTAGCCCCATTGTGCAGTAGTGTAACATTATATGTTTATGGTATATATATTTTACACTGTATGGTGCACAGTTGATTTCTGGCTATATACCCTATTGTGTTGCTCAGGGAAGATAATAACATGGCGCCCACGAAAGGCAGGGGTGCCAAAACACAGGCTTTTTATGCTGCCTGCGCCGCATGTACGACCCCGCTACCGGCAGGTTCCACTGACCCTCATTGTGTGCACTGTTCGGCCCCTGTGGCACTTACTCAGCCAGAGCCTCTGCTAAGAGGGGCCCAGGGGGAGCCACCTGCTGACACTGTCCAGGTGACGGGGACGGAGTTTGCAAAACTCTCTGAGACTATGGCTAAGATACTAGAAGCCTTGCAGTCCAGGCCGGTATCTCAGCACAGGGACTCTGTTGAATCTTTGTTCCCTGGCCCACCTCAGTTGGACCAACAATGTCCTCCCGGGGTATCTCATGGGTCCCAGGCTGAGGGTTCTGACACAGACCCCAGCCCCAGGCCGACTAAGCGAGCGCGCTTAGAATTTCCCTCGACATCATCATATTGTGCAGGGTCTCAGAGGGGGGAATCTCTGGTTGATGAAGCGGAGACAGTTGATCAGGATTCTGATCCTGAGGCCGCTCTCAATCTTGATACTCCTGACGGGGACGCCATAGTGAACGATCTTATTGCGTCCATCAATCTAATGCTGGATATTTCTCCCTCAGCTCCTCCGGCGGAGGAGTCGGCTTCTCAGCAGGAGAAATTCCGTTTCAGGTTTCCCAAGCGTACACCGAGTATGTTTCTGGACCACTCTGATTTCAGAGAGGCAGTCCAGAATCACCATGCTTGTCCAGATAAGCGTTTTTCTAAGCGCCTTAAGGATACACGTTATCCCTTTCCCCCTGACGTGGTCAAAAGTTGGGCTCAGTGTCCCAAAGTGGATCCTCCAATCTCCAGACTGGCAGCTAGATCCATACTTGCAGTGGAAGATGGGGCGTCACTCAAAGATGCCACTGACAGGCAGATGGAGCTCTGGTTGAAATCCATCTATGAAGCTATCGGCGCTTCTTTTGCCCCAGCATTCGCAGCCGTATGGGCGCTACAAGCTATCTCAGCAGGTCAAGCGCAAATTGACGCAGCCACACGCACGTCCGCGCCACAGGTGGCGTCCATAACCACTCAGACGTCGGCATTTGCGTCTTACGCTATTAATGCTGTCCTGGACTCTGCGAGCCGTACGGCGGTTGCAGCCGCCAATTCGGTGGTACTACGCAGGGCCTTGTGGCTACGGGAATGGAAGGCAGATTCTGCTTCCAAAAAGCGCTTAACCAGTTTGCCAATTTCTGGCGACCGATTGTTTGGCGAGCGTTTGGATGAAATCATCAAACAATCCAAGGGAAAGGATACATCCTTACCCCAGCCCAAACCGAACATACCCCAACAGAGGAGGGGGCAGTCGAGGTTTCGGTCCTTTCGGGGCGCGGGCAGGTCCCAATTCTCCTCGTCCAAAAGGCCTCAGAAAGATCAAAGGAACTCTGATGCATGGCGGTCTAAGTCACGTCCTAAAAAGACCACCGGAGGTGCCGCTACCAAAGCGGCCTCCTCATGACTTTCGGCCTCCTCACTCCGCATCCTCGGTCGGTGGCAGGCTCTCCCGCTTTTGCGACACCTGGCTGCCACGGGTAAAAGACCATTGGGTGAGAGACATTCTGTCTCACGGTTACAAAATAGAGTTCACCTCTCGTCCCCCGACTCGATTCGTCAGGTCATCCCCGCCTCCCGAGCGAGCCGAGGCTCTTCTGCAGGCGCTGGGCACTCTGAAGGCAGAAGGAGTGGTGGTCCCTGTTCCTCTTCAGCAACAGGGCCACGGTTTTTACTCCAACTTGTTTGTGGTCCCAAAGAAGGACGGGTCTTTCCGTCCTGTCCTGGACCTGAAACTTCTCAACAAACACGTAAAGACCAGGCGGTTCTGGATGGAATCCCTCCGCTCCGTCATCGCCTCAATGTCCCAAGGAGATTTCCTTGCATCGATCGATATCAAAGATGCTTATCTCCACGTACCGATTGCTCCAGAGCACCAGCGCTTCTTGCGCTTCGCCATAGAAAACGAACACCTGCAGTTCGTGGCACTGCCGTTCGGCTTGGCAACAGCCCCACGGGTTTTCACCAAGGTTATGGCTACTGTAGTAGCGGTCCTCCACTCTCAGGGTCACTCGGTGATCCCGTACTTGGACGATCTGTTGATCAAGGCACCCTCTCAAGAGGCACGCCAACACAGCCTCGACGCTACCCTGGAGACTCTCCAGAGTTTCGGGTGGATCATCAATTTTCCAAAGTCAAATCTGACACCGGCCCAATCGCTGACATACCTTGGCATGGAGTTTCATACCCTCTCAGCGATAGTGAAGCTTCCGCTGATCAAGCAGCGGTCACTACAGAAAGGGGTACAATCTCTCCTTCAAGGCCAGTCACGCCCCTTGAGGCGCCTCATGCACTTCCTGGGGAAGATGGTGGCAGCAATGGAGGCAGTCCCTTTCGCGCAGTTTCACCTGCGTCCTCTTCAATGGGACATCCTACGCAAATGGGACAGGAAGCCGACGTCCCTCGACAGGAACGTCTCCCTCTCTCAGGCGACCAAAGCTTCCCTTCGGTGGTGGCTTCTTCCCACTTCATTATCGAAGGGGAAATCCTTCCTACCCCCATCCTGGGAGGTGGTCACGACGGACGCGAGTCTGTCAGGGTGGGGAGCGGTTTTTCTCCACCACAGGGCTCAGGGTACGTGGACCCAGCAAGAGTCCTCGCTTCAGATCAATGTTCTGGAAATACGGGCAGTGTATCTTGCCCTGAAAGCGTTCCAGCAGTGGCTGGAAGGCAAGCAGATCCGAATTCAGTCGGACAATTCCACAGCGGTGGCATACATCAACCACCAAGGCGGCACACGCAGTCGGCAAGCCTTCCAGGAAGTCCGGCGGATTTTGATGTGGGTGGAAGCCACGGCCTCCACCATCTCTGCAGTTCACATCCCAGGCGTGGAAAACTGGGAAGCAGATTATCTCAGTCGCCAGGGCATGGACGCAGGGGAATGGTCCCTTCACCCGGACGTGTTTCAGGAGATCTGTTGCCGCTGGGGGGTGCCGGACGTCGACCTCATGGCGTCCCGGCACAACAACAAGGTACCGACGTTCATGGCACGGTCTCAAGATCCCAGAGCTCTGGCGGCAGACGCCTTAGTTCAGGATTGGTCGCAGTTTCAGCTCCCTTATGTGTTTCCTCCGTTGGCACTGTTGCCCAGAGTGTTACGCAAGATCAGGGCCGACTGCCGCCGCGTCATCCTCGTCGCTCCAGACTGGCCGAGGCGGTCGTGGTACCCGGATCTGTGGCATCTCACGGTCGGCCAACCGTGGGCACTACCAGACCGACCAGACTTGCTATCTCAAGGGCCGTTTTTCCATCTGAATTCTGCGGCCCTCAACCTGACTGTGTGGCCATTGAGTCCTGGATCCTAGCGTCTTCAGGGTTATCTCAAGACGTCATTGCCACTATGAGACAGGCTAGGAAACCAACGTCCGCCAAGATCTACCACAGGACGTGGAAAATTTTCCTGTCGTGGTGCTCTGCTCAGGGTTTTTCTCCCTGGCCTTTTGCCTTGCCCACTTTTCTGTCCTTCCTTCAATCTGGACTGGAAAAGGGTTTGTCGCTCGGCTCCCTTAAGGGACAAGTCTCAGCGCTCTCTGTGTTTTTCCAGAAGCGCCTAGCCAGACTTCCACAGGTACGCACGTTCCTGCAGGGGGTTTGTCACATCGTTCCTCCTTACAAGCGGCCGTTAGAACCCTGGGATCTGAACAGGGTGCTGATGGTTCTTCAGAAACCACCATTCGAGCCAATGAGAGATATTTCTCTCTCACGCCTTTCGCAGAAAGTGGTTTTTCTAGTAGCAGTCACTTCACTTCGGAGAGTGTCTGAGCTAGCAGCGCTGTCATGCAAAGCCCCTTTCCTGGTGTTTCACCAGGACAAGGTGGTTCTGCGTCCGGTTCCGGAATTTCTCCCTAAAGTGGTATCCCCTTTCATCTCAATCAGGATATCTCCTTACCTTCTTTTTGTCCTCATCCGGTTCACCAATGTGAAAAGGATTTGCACTTGTTAGATCTGGTGAGAGCACTCAGGCTCTACATTTCTCGGACGGCGCCCCTGCGCCGCTCGGATGCACTCTTTGTCCTTGTCGCTGGCCAGCGTAAAGGGTCACAGGCTTCCAAATCAACCCTGGCTCGGTGGATCAAGGAACCAATTCTCGAAGCTTACCGTTCTGCTGGGCTTACGGTTCCCTCAGGGCTGAAGGCCCATTCTACCAGAGCCGTGGGTGCGTCCTGGACTTTGAGGCACCAGGCTACGGCTCAGCAGGTGTGTCAGGCGGCTACCTGGTCGAGCCTGCACACTTTCACGAAACACTATCAGGTGCATACCTATGCTTCGGCGGATGCCAGCCTAGGTAGACGAGTCCTTCAGGCGGCGGTTGCCCACCTGTAGGAAGGGGCCGTTTTACGGCTCTATCACGAGGTATTATTTTACCCACCCAGGGACTGCTTTTGGACGTCCCAATTGTCTGGGTCTCCCAATGGAGCGACAAAGAAGAAGGGAATTTTGTTTACTTACCGTAAATTCCTTTTCTTCTAGCTCCAATTGGGAGACCCAGCACCCGCCCCTGTTTTTTTGTGTGTACACATGTTGTTCATGTTGAATGGTTTCAGTTCTCCGATATTCCTTCGGATTGATTTTACTTTAAACCAGTTTATAATTCTTTTCCTCCTTCTTGCTTTTGCACCAAAACTGAGGAGCCCGTGGGAGCACGGGGGGTGTATAGGCAGAAGGGGAGGGGCTTTACACTTTTAGTGTAATACTTTGTGCGGCCTCCGGAGGCATAGCCTATACACCCCAATTCTCTGGGTCTCCCAATTGGAGCTAGAAGAAAAGGAATTTACGGTAAGTAAACAAAATTCCCTTCTTTCTGCATGGCGGTCCAGGTCAGGGGAGTGGTCCCCACATGTCCAAGACCGATGTAGGAGACATTCTGTCTTACGGTCACAGGATAGAGCTCAGTTCTCGTCCTCCGACTCGTTGATTCACAGCATCTCCGTCCCTCGAGCGAGCCGATGCACGTTTCCAGTCGGTGAACACTCCGAAGACAGGAGGAGTTGCGATCCTCATTCCCCTTCAAGAACGTAGTCGCGGCTTTTTACTCCAGCTTGTTCGTGGTACCAGATAGGACGGATCACTCCGCCCCGTTCTGGACTTCACACGGCTCAACGGACGGAGAACCTGACGGTTCCGGATGGAATCTCTCCGCTTGCCATCACCTTTGATGGCCCAAGGAGGTTTCCTAGCATCAATCGACATCAGGGATGCTTATTTCCACGTGCCGATTGTACCAGAATATCAGCGCTTCCTGCGCTTCGCCATAGGGAACGAACACATTCAGTTCGTGGCACTAACTTTCGGCCTGGTGACAGCCCTACGGGCCTTCACCAAGGTCATGACAACGGTGGTAGCGGTCCTTCTCTCTCAGGCAATCTGCTGGTCAAGGCCCCCTCTCGGATGGCATGCCAACACAGACTGAACATTGCTCTAGAGACTCTCCAGAGATTCGGGTGGTTCATCAATTTTTCCTAAAGTCAAAATTGACACCGGCCCAATCAATGACATATCTCGGCATGGAGTTTCATACTCCCTCAGCGATAGTGAAGCTTCCGCTGGACAAACAGCGTTCACTACAGACAGGGGTGCAATCGTTCCTTCGAGCCCAGTCACACCCTTGAGGCGCCTCATGCACTTCCTAGAGAAGTTGGTGGCAGCAATAGAGGCAGCTCCGTTTGCGCAGATTCATCTGCGCCCACTTTAATGGGACTTTCTCCGCAAATGGGACAGTAAATCGATGTCCCTCGACAAGAACGTTGCTCCTTCTCGGGCAGCCATGGCCTCCCTTCAGTGGTGGCTTCTTCCCACTCTTGTCGAAGGAAAAATCCTTCCTGCCCACATCCTGGGCTGTGGTCACGGCGGACGCGAGTCTGTCAGGGAGTCTTCCTCCACCACAGGGCTCAGGGTACATGGACTCAGCAGAGTCCTCCCTCCAGATCAATGTTCTGGAGAGAAGGGCAGTGTTCTAGCCCTAATAGCGTTCCAGCCATGGCTGGAAGGCAGGCAGATCCGAATTCAGTCGGACAACGCCACGGCGGTGGCATACATCAACCACCAAGGCGGCACAAGCAGTCGGCAAGCCTTCCAGCAAGTCCGGCGGATTCTGCTGTGGGTGGAAGCCACAGCCTCCACCATCTCCGCAGTTCACATCCCGGGCGTAGAAAACTGGGAAGCAGACTTTCTCAGTCGCCAGGGCATGGACGCAGGGGAATGGTCTCTTCGACCGGACGTGTTTGAAGAGATTGTTGCCGCTGGGGGAAGCCGGACGTCGACCTATTAGCGTCCCGGCACAACAACAAGGTCCCGGCATTCATGGCACGTTCTCAAGATCACAGAGCTCTGGCGGCAGACGCATTCTGAATTCTGCGGCCCTCAGCCTGACTGCGTAGCCATTGAGTACTGGATCCTAGCGTCTTCAGGGTTATCTCAAGAGGTCATTGCCACTATGAGACAGGCCAAGCAACCAACGTCCGCCAAAGATCTACCACAGGACGTGGAAGATCTTCTTATCCTGGTGCTCTGATCAGAGTTTTACTCTCGGGCCATTCGCCTTGCCCACTTTCTGTCCTTCCTTCAATCCGGAATGGAGAAGGGGTTGTCTCTCGGTTCCCTTAAGGGACAAGTTTCGGCGCTTTCTGTGTTTGTGTTTCAAAAGCGTCTAGCCAAACTCCCTCAGGTACGCACGTTCCTGTAGGGGGTTTGCCACATAGTCCCTCCTTAAAAGCGTCGGCTAGAACCCTGGGATCGGAACAGGGTGATACCGGCTCTTCAGAATCCACCCTTCGAGCCAATGAGGGATATTCTCTTTCACGCCTTTCGCAGAGGGTGGTCTTCCTAGTGGCAGTCACGTCACTCAGCAGAGTGTCTGACATAGCAGCGCTGTCATGTAAAGTCCCCCTTCCTGGTGTTTCACCAGGACAAGCTGGTTCTGCGTTCGGTTCTGGAATTTCTCCCGAAGGGGTATCCTCTGTTCATCTCAATCAGGATATCTTCTTACCTTCTTGTTGTCGCATCCGGTTCACCAACGTGGACAGGATTTGCACTTGTTAGGTCTGGTGAGAGCACTCAGACTCTACATTTCTTGTACGGCGCCCCTGCGCCGCTCGGGTGCGCTCTTGTCCTTGTCGCTGACCAGCGTAAAGGGTCGCAAGCTCCCAAGTCAACTTGGCTTGGTGGATCAAGGAACCAATTCTTGAAGCCTACCGTTCCGCTGGGCTTCTGGTTCCTTCAAGGCTTAAGGCCCATTCTCCCAGAGCCGTGGGTGCGTCCTGGGCGTTGCTGCACCAGGCTACGGCTCAGCAGGTGTGTCAGGCGACTACCTGGTTGAGTCTGCACGCCTTCACGGAGCACTATCTAGTGCATACCTACGCTCGGCAGATGCCAGCTTAGGTAGGCGAGTCCTTCAGGCGGCGGTTGCCCACCTGTAGGAAGGGGCCTTTTTACGGCTATATTACGAGGTATTCTTTTACCCACCCAGGGACTGCTTTTGGACGTCCCAATTGTCTGGGTCTCCCAATGGAGCGACAAAGAAGAAGGGAATTTTGTTTGCTTACCGAAAATTCCTTTTCTTCTAGCTCCAATTGGGAGACCCAGCACCCGCCCCTGTTTCCCTTCGGGCTGTTATTCTTTGTGTACACATGTTGTTCAGATTGAATTGTTCTTGGTCATGGTTTCAGTTCTCCGAACATCCTTCGGATTGAATTTACCTTAGACCAATTTATAAGTTTCCTCCTTCCTGCTTTTGCACGAAAACTGAGGAGCCCGTGATGCACGGGAGGGTGTATAGCAGAGGGGAGGGGTTTACACTTTTGAGTGTAATACTTTGTGTGGCCTCCGGAGGCAGTAGCTATACACCCAATTGTCTGGGTCTCCCAATTGGAGCTAGAAGAAAAGGAATTTACGGTAAGCAAACAAAATTCCCTTCTTTCTTCAATGTTCCTTATGGGAGACCCAGACCATGGGTGTATAGCTTCTGCCTCCGGAGGACACACAAAGTACTACACTAAAAGTGTAACTCCTCCCTCCGAGCATATACACCCCCTGGATGACAAATCTAACCAGTTCAATGCTTTGTGTTCAGGAGGTCACACACACACACATGCATTCTCATCTGATTTTTGATTTTTGATTTCAAAGATTTGGAAGAAAAGCGGGTCCAATCTGGACTCCCGGCATGTCCCTTCTCACCCCACTGTGTCGGCGGTGCTGTTAAGGTTGATTTTACAAGGCTGGAGCCTTCACATGCATGGCTCCTTCACCATCCCCTGAGGCTCTGGCTTGAAGTGGGAGCCATCACGGTTCTCACTGCTTTGCAGGAGACCGGTCTCCATCCGCAGCCCTTTCAGGACCCTGCCGGACGGAGCGCTCACCCCCCAGGGACCTGGCCCTGCGTCTCATAAGCTAAGTATTGAGACGTTATTCAGGGGTCCCTTGCACATTTATTGTGGGGAGAGTGTGTTTTCTTCGGCGCTCCATTGGGAGACCCAGACGATTGGGTGTATAGCTACTGCCTCCGGAGGCCACACAAAGTATTACACTAAAAAGTGTAAGGCCCCTCCCCTTCTGCATATACACCCCCCGTGGATCACGGGCTGCTTCAGTCTTATGCTTTGTGCGAAGGAGGTCAGACATCCACGCATAGCTCCACTGTTTAGTCAGCAGCAGCTGCTGACTATGTCGGATGGAAGAAAAGAGGGCCCATACAGGGCCCCCAGCATGCTCCCTTCTCACCCCACTTTTGTCGGGTGTTTGTTAAGGTTGAGGTACCCATTGCGGGTACGGAGGCTGGAGCCCACATGCTGTTTTCCTTCCCCATCCCCCCTCGGGGCTCTGGGTGAAGTGGGATCTTACCGGTCTCCAGGCACTGAGACCGGGCTCCATCCACAGACCCGGAGATCCTGCTGGATATGGAGCTGGGTATCGTCAGGGACAGGGCCCTGCTACATTAAGGTACTCTGTGTCCCCGTACACATCGCGCACACACACACCAGCATTGCTGGGAGTGTTAGTGCGCCGGGGACAACAGCGCGGAGCGCTTGTGCTATTATTCACTGCAGCTTAGCTGAGTGAATTTATGTGTTAGAAACTGCCGCGCCGGCCGCTGCGGGGTGTTTTACACTGTGGCGCGGCTGGGACTTGTGGTGCGCCGGGGACTTCCGCGCTGGCCGTGCACATAGGACGGCCGCGCTTATTACTCGAGTCCCCGGCTTTGCGGCCTAGTTTTCGCTTCGTTCCCGCCCCCAGCCCTGCCAGTCAGGGGAGGGGCGGGACGCTGTACAGAAAGTCAGCGCCGAGAGCTGGAGTCTGCTTTGCATTCTCCAGCCCCCTTCACTGGTCACAGTGGGACGCCAGTTTCCCGCTCTTGTCTGGGGCACGCCCACGGCCCGCCCCTCTTCACAAGACGCCGGCAGCCATTCCTGCACGCAGTCTGGGGTGGAGAAGGGAGACAAGCTCTGGGCAACCAGTCACAGGATTCGGGCGACACACACCCGCCTTTGTGCGGGCGGTAAGCGGCACCTGAAGTGCTGACCCCACTAATGCCATTTGTACTTTATGCCTAGATGGCTAGACTACAGCAGCAAAAAGCAAGGGTGCTAAGGCACAGGCTTTCTAGGCTGCTTGTATTGCATGTGCTGAAGTGTTCATTTGTACTTTATGCTGGTATGCTATACACTGCACTGTATGGTCGCTATTCTTGGCTATATACTCCTAGATGGCTGGACAACAGCAGCAAAAAAGCAAGGGTGCTAAGGCACAGGCTTTCTATGCTGCTTGTACTGCATGTGCTGAAGTGTTCATTTGTACTTTCTGCTTGTATGCTATACATTGCACTGTACGGTCGCTATTCTTGGCTATATGCTTCTAGATGGCTAGACAACAGCAGCAAAAAAGAAAGGGTGCCAAGGCACAGGCTTTCTATGCTGCTTGTACTGCACGTGATACTGTTCCACACGGCAGGCTCCACTGTCCCCATTGTGTGCAATGCTCCCCTGTATCACTTGGTCAGCCGGGGTCTCTGCTAGAGGTGGCTAAAGGAACCACCTGTGAACCCTGTCCAGGGACAGGGACGGAGTTGCAGTTTCGGCTGATAGGTCTGTGACGGTGACTAACATCTTAGAGACTTTGCAGTCCAGACGGACCATGGGCAATGTTGATACGCCCTCATTTGGAACAAATCAGTGCTCCGGGGGGGTCCCATGCATCCCAGGGCGCAGGCTCTGACACGGACGACAGTCCCAGACAGCCTAAGCGAGCTCGCTGGGAGCGGCACTCGGCTTCATCACTGGTTAGGGTCCCAGCGGGACTCTCTGTATGATGAGGCAGACGTAGCTGATCAGGACTCTGCTCCTGAGACCGCTCTCAATCCGGATACTCCGGACGGTGACGCCATAGTGAATGATCTTCTAGCGTCCATCAAGGGAATGTTGGATATTTCTCCCTCAGCTCCTCCGGTGGAGGACTCAGCCTCACAGCAGGAGAAATCCCTTTTCAGTATCTCAAACGTATATTGAGTACTTTTCTGGCCACTCTGACTTCAGAGAAGCAATCCGGAAACACCACACTTATCCAGATAAGCGTTCTCCAATCGTATTAAGGATACACGTTATCCTTTTTTCTCCCTGACGTGGTCAAGCGCTTGACCCAGTGTCCAAAGGTGGATTCCCCTATCTCCAGGCTTGCGGCTAGATCCATAGTTGCAGTGGAAGATGGGACTTCACTTAAAGATGCCATTGACAGACAGATGGTCCTCTGGTTGAATTCTGTCTATGAAGCTATCGGCGTGTCGGTTGCTCCGGCATTCGCAGCCGTATGGGCATTCCAAGCTTTTTCAGCTGGTCTTGCGCACGTGGACACTGTCACATGTACATCTGTGCCGCAGATGGCGTCCTTAACCTCGCAATGTCTGCATTGCGACTTACGCTATTAATGCTGTCCTGCACTCTACGAGCCGTACGTCAGTGGCGTCCGCCAACTCCGTGGTTTTACGCAGAGCCTTGTGGTTGAGGGAATGGAAAGCAGATTCTGCTTCCAAAAAAGTGCTTAACCAGTTTGCCGTTATCTGGTGACAGACTGTTTGGTGAGCGATTGGATGAAATCATTAAACAGTCCAAGGGTAAGGACTCTTCCTTACACCAGCCCAGATCAAACAACAAGAGGAAGGGACAGTCGAGGTTTCGGTCCTTCCCAGGCTCGGGCAGGTCCCAATTGTCCTCGTCCAAAAGGACTCAAAAGGCTCAGAGAGGCGCAGATTCCTGGCAGGCTCAATCACGCCCAAGGAAGGCAGCCGGAGGAACCGCTACCAAGGCGGTTTCCTCATGACGTTCAACTCTCTCTCTCCGCATCCGCGGTCGGTGGCAGACTCTCCCGCTTTGGCGACATTTCGCTGCCACAGGTCAAAGACCGGTGGGTGAGAGACATTTTGTCTCACGTGTACAGGATAGAGTTCTGTTCTCGTCCTCCGACTAGATTTTCAGAACTTCCTCACCTCCCGACCGAGCCGATGCTCTTCTGCAGGCAGAAGGAGTGGTAATCCCTGTTCCTCCTCAGGAACAAGATACGGTTTTTACTCCAATCTGGTTGTGGTACCAAAAAACGACGGCTCTTCCGTTCCGTTTTGGACCTAAACCTGCTCAACAAGCACGTGAAAACCAGGCGGTTCCGGATGGAATCCCTCCGCTCCGTCATTGCCTCCATATCTCAAGGAGATTTCCTAGCGTCAATAGACATCAGGATGCTTATCTCCACGTGCCGATTGCTCCAGAGCACCGGTGTTGGCTACGATTCGTTATTGAAGACGAGCATCTTCAGTTCGTAGCCCTGCCCTTCGGTCTGGCGACAGCCCCACGGCTTTTCACCAAGTTCATGGCAGCAGTGGGAGTAGTCCTGCACTCTCAGGGTCACTCTGTGATCCCTTACTTGGACGATCTACTTGTCAAGGCACCCTCTCAAGAGGCATGCCAACACAGCCTGAACGTGGCGCTGGAGACTCTCCAGAGTTTCGGGTGGATCAGAAACTTTTCAAAGTTAAATCTGACACCGACCCAATCGCTGACATATATTAGCATGGAGCTTCACACTCTCTCAGCGATAGTGCAGCTCCCGCTGGACATACAGCGTTCACTACAGACGGGGGTGCAGTCTCTCCTTCAAGGCCAGTCACACCCCTTAAGACGCCTCATGCAGAGGCAGTCCTTTTCGCGCAGTTTCATCTGCGTCCACTTCTATAGGACATTCTTCGCCAATGGGATGGGAAGTCAACGTCCCTAGACAGGAACGTACCCCTTTCTCAGACGGGCAAGGACTCTCTTCAGAGGAGTCCACCCTTCAGATCAATGTTCTGGAAATCTGGGCAGGGTATCTTGCCCTGCAAGCCTTCCAGCAGAGGCTGGAAGGCAAACAGATCCGAATTCAGTCGGACGACTTCGCAGCGGTGGCATACATCAACCACCAAGGCGGAACACGCAGTCGGCAAGCCTCCCAGGAAGTCCGGCGGATTCTGATGTGGGTGGAAGACAGAGCATACACCATATCCGCAGTTCACATCCCGGGCGTAGAAAACTGGGAAGCAGACTTCCTCAGTCGCCAGGGCATGGACGCAGGGGAATGGTCTCTGCACCCAGACGGGTCTCAAGAAATCTGTAGCCGCTGGGGGAGGCCGGACGTCGCCCTAATGGCGTCTCGGCACAACAACAAGGGCCCGATTTTCATGGCGCGGTCTCACGATCAAAGAGCTCTGGCGGCAGGCGCCTTAGTTCAGGATTGGTCGCAGTTCCAGCTACCCTATGTGTTTCCCCCTCTGACACTGTTGCCCAGAGGGCTACGCAAGATCAGCTCCGATTGCCGCCGCGCCATCCTCGTCGCCCCAGACTGGCCGAGGAGGTCGTGGTACCTGCATCTGTGGCATCTCACGGTCGGCCAACCGTGGGCACTACCAGACCGGCCAGACTTACTGTCCCAAGGGCCGTTTTTTCCATCTGAATTCTACAGCCCTGAACCTGACTGGTGGCCATTGAGTCCTGGATCCTAGCGTCTTCAGGATTATCTCAAGACGTCATTGTCACCATGAGACGGGCTAGGAAGCCGACGTCTGCCGAGATCCACCACAAGACGTGGAAGATATTCTTATCTTAGTGCTCTGCTCAGGGAGTGTCTCCCTGGACATTTGCATTGCCTACTTTTCCTTCCTTCCTGCAATCTGGTTTGGGAAAAGGTTTGTCGCTCGGCTCCCTTAACGGACGAGTCCCAGCGCTGTCTGTATTCTTTCAGAAGCGCATAGGGCGACTTCCTCAGGTACGCACGTTCCTGCAGGGGGTTTGTCACATTGTCCCTCCGTACAAGAGGCCGTTAGACCCATGGGATCTGCACAGGGTACTAATTGCTCTCCAGGAGCCGCCCTTTGAGCCTCTGAGGGATGTTTCACTTTCTCGACTTTCACAGAAAGTGGCCTTTTTGGTAGCGGTCACGTCTCTTCAGAGAGTGTCCGAGCTCGCAGCGCGGTCATCCAAAGCTCCCTTCTTGGTGTTTCACCAAGACAAGGTAGTGCTGCGCCTGATTCCGGGGTTTCTCCCTAAGGTGGTATCCCCCTTTTCATCTCAGTCAGGATATCTCCTTACCTTCCTTTTGTCCTCATCCAGTTCATCGATATGAATTGGATTTGTATTTGTTGGATCTGATGAGAGCGCTCAGAATCTACATTTCCCGCACGACGCCCCTGCGTCGCTCGGATGCACCCTTGGTACTTGTCGCTGGTCAGCGCAAAGGGTCGCAGGCTTCCAAATCCACCCTGGCTCGATGTATCAAGGAACCAATTCTTGAAGCCTACCGTCCTGCTGGGCTTCCGGTTCCATCAGGGCTGAAGGCCCATTCTACCAGAGCCGTGGGTGCGTCCTGGACATTACGGCACCAGGCTACGGCTCAGCAGGTGTGCCAGACGGCTACCTGGGCGAGTCTGCACACCTTCACCAATCGTTATCAGGTGCATGCCTACGCTTAGGCGGATGCCAGCCTAAGTAGAAGAGTCCTGCAGGCGGCGGTTGCCTCCATGTAGGGAAGGGCTGTTTTTACAGTCCAAACTTGAGGTATTAATTTAGCCACCCAGGGACTGCTTTTGGACGTCCCAATCGTCTGGGTCTCCCAATGGAGCGCCGAAGAAGAAGGGAATTTTGTTACTTACCGTAAATTCCTTTTCTTCTAGCTCCAATTGGGAGACCCAGCACCCGCCCCTGTTCCTTCGGGATTTTTTGGTTGTTCGGGTACACATGTTGTTCATGTTGAATGGTTTCGGTTCTCCGATGTTCCTTCGGATTGAATTGTTTAACCAGTTATTGGCTTTCCTCCTTCTTGCTTTTGCACTAAAACTGAAGCAGCCCGTGATCCACGGGGGGTGTATATGCAGAAGGGGAGGGGCCTTACACTTTTTAGTGTAATACTTTGTGTGGCCTCCGGAGGCAGTAGCTATACACCCAATCGTCTGGGTCTCCCAATTGGAGCTAGAAGAAAAGGAATTTACGGTAAGTAACAAAATTCCCTTCATTTCACTTTGCTGTGATTTCCGGCCGGTTCTCTGTTTTTTTCCTGAGAACCGCGCCGAGGGTGCCTGCTCGTCGGCCGCATGGGAAAATCTAGGCCCCGGCTTCAGATGTGGCCTAGTTTCGTTTTCAGTGCCCCTGCATGTCAGTCATGCAGGGGAACAGTGCGGCGCCGCCCACCGGCCGTTCAGCAGAGGGGAGGACACTCCTCTCTGAGGAGGTTTCCCTCCCCTGTATATCCCCTTGGCCCTCCGGTTCCCGCTCTTGGTCCTAACCCCGCCCCCCTCCTCACTCCAGCGCCATTTTATCAGCGTTCACACACTGATCGGCGCTGGCTGCTGCAGCTACTGCATCTGTCTGGGGGTCCAAGCTGTGGAACCGGAGGGCACACAAAAGCGGTCTGGTAAGCCACAACCTCTGGTTGTGGACTTTATTATACACTCTCTGGGGGTCATTCTGAAGGAGTGTATTCTTTACTGCAGAGCCTCCACCTCAGCAGCATGTCTCTCACTAGGAGCAAGGCTGCAAGGCTTTACTCTATATGCACTGCATGTCAGCTCATACTGCCTGAACCGAGCACATATCCACATTGTGATGCCTGCTCTAACATGGTGGTTTCTTTGTCGCTCCATTGGGAGACCCAGACAATTGGGTGTATAGCTTATGCCTCCGGAGGCCACACAAAGTATTACACTTAAAAGTGCAAAGCCCCTCCCCTTCTGCCTATACACCCCCCGTGCATCACGGGCTCCTCAGTTTTTATGCTTTGTGCGAAGGAGGCTGACATCCACGCATAGCTCCACAGCTTAGTCAGCAGCAGCTGCTGACTAGGTCGGATGGAAGAAAAGAGGGCCCATATCAGGGCCCCCAGCATGCTCCCTTCTCACCCCACTCTGGTCGGCAGTGTTGTTAAGGTTGAGGTACCCATTGCGGGTACATAGGCAGGAGCCACATGCTGTTTTCCTTCCCCATCCCTCTAGGGCTCTGGGTGAAGTGGGATCCTAATCGGTCTCCAGGCACGGGGACCGTGCTCCCTCCGCAGCCCCTGGGGAATCTGCTGGACAGGAGCCGGGTATCGTCAGGGACAAGGCCCTGCTACTGTGAGGTACTCTGTGTCCCCGTGGGGACCGCGCATGGAGCGCTTGTGCCATACACACTCAGCACTGCTGGGTGTGTTAGTGCGCCGGGGACTACCGCGCCGGCCGCGCTTATTGCCGGCCGCGCTTATAACTTTAGTCCCCGGCTTTTGCGGCCTAGTATCGCATATTCCCGCCCACAGGCCTGCCAGTCAGGGGAAGGGCGGGACGCTGCACAGGACGTCAGCGCTGAGGGCCGGAGCATACTTTGTATCCTCCTCCCCCCTCACTCAGCACAGTGGGGCACTAGATTCCCGCACTTTCTTGGGCACGCCCACGGTCCCCTCCTCCCCACAGAACGCCGGCAGCCATTCCTGTCAGCACTTCTGACGCTGGAGAGGAGAGACAACACTGGGAGGCCCAGGCAGGGAATCTGGTGATCACACAACCGCTCTGAGCGGTCGGTAAGCAGCACCTGAGATGCTGGCCCCACTGAGTGCCGAAGTGTATATATATATATAGGCTTATAGGCTATACATTTACACTGTACGGTCGCACTGTTGATTTTTGGCTATATACCCTCCTGGATTGTACTCAGAGGAGACAACAGCATGTCGTCCGCAAAAAGCAAGGGTGCCAAAGCACAGGCTTACTTTGCAACCTGTACCTCATGTGCGGCTATACTACCGACAGGTTCCACTGACCCTCATTGTGTGCAATGCTCGGCCCCGGTGGCACTTACTCAGCCGGAGCCTCTGCTACTGGTGGCCCAGGTGGAACCACCTGCTACCACTGTCCAGGTGACAGGGACGGAGTTTGCAGTTTTTGCTGACAAACTGTCTGAGAGTATGGATAAATGGTCTGCTAAGATACTAGAAGCCTTACAGTCCAGACCGGTGATTCAGGTCCCGGGCACTGTTCAATCTTTGACCCCAGGCCCCCCTCAATTGGAACAGCAAAGTGCTCCTGGGGGGACCCATAGGTCCCAGGGTGAGGTCTCTGACACGGACCGCAGTCCCAGGCCGCCTAAGCGGGCTCGCTGGGAAACTCACTCGACTTCATCACACTGTTCAGGGTCTCAGCAGGAGGACTCTCTGGAAGATGAAGCGGAGGTAGCAGATCAGGATTCTGATCCTGAAGCCGCTCTCAACCTAGATACACCTGAAGGTGACGCCATAGTGAATGACCTTATAGCGTCCATCAATCAGGTGTTGGATATTTCTCCCCCAGCTCCTACAATTGAGGAGTCAGCTTCTCAGGAGAAATTCCGTTTCAGGTTTCCCAAGCGTACATTGAGTACGTTTCTGGATCAATCTGACTTCAGAGAGGCAGTCCAGAAACACCGAGATTGTCCAGATAAGCGTTTTTCCAAGCGCCTTAAGGATACACGTTATCCCTTCCCCCCCTGAAGTTGTCAAGGGCTGGACTCAGTGTCCTAAGGTGGATCCTCCAATCTCCAGACTGGCTGCTAGATCCATAGTTGCAGTGGAAGATGGGGCTTCACTCAAAGATGCCACTGACAGACAGATGGAGCTATGGTTGAAATCCATCTATGAAGCTATCGGCGCGGCTTTTGCTCCAGCATTCGCAGCCGTATGGGCACTCCAAGCGATCTCAGCTTGTCATGCGCAGATTAATACAGTCACACGTACATCTGCTCCGCAAGTGGTGTCCTTAACCTCTCAGGCGTCGGCGTTCGCGTCCTACGCCATTAATGCTGTCCTGGACTCTGCGAGCCGTACGGCGGTAGCATCCGCCAATTCGGTGGTAGTCCGCAGGGCCATGTGGCTACGTGAATGGAAGGCAGACTCTGCTTCCAAAAAGTTCTTAACCGGTTTGCCATTGTCTGGCGACCGCCTGTTTGGTGAGCGATTGGATGAAATCATTAAACAATCCAAGGGAAAGGACTCATCCTTACTCCAGTCCAAACCAAACAGACCTCAACCACGGAAGGTACAATCGAGGTTTCGGTCCTTTCGGACCGCGGGCAGGTCTCAATTCTCCTCGTCCAAAAGGCCTCAGAAAGATCAGAGGAACTCCGATTCATGGCGGTCTAAGTCACGTCCTAAAAAGACCGCCGGAGGAACCGCTCCCAAAGCGGCCTCCTCATGACTTTCGGCCTCTTCAAACCGCATCCTCGATCGGTGGCAGGCTCTCCCGCTTTTGCGAATCCTGGCTGCCACAGGTAAAAGACCGATGGGTGAGAGACATTCTATCTCACGGTTACAGGATAGAGTTCAGCTCTCGTCCTCCGACTCGTTTCTTCAGAACATCTCCGCCCCCCGAGAGAGCCGATGCTCTTCTGCAGGCGGTGTGCACTCTGAAGGCGGAAGGAGTGGTGATCCCTGTTCCTCTTCAGCAACGGGGTCACGGTTTTTACTCCAACTTGTTCGTGGTGCCGAAAAAGGACGGATCCTTCCGTCCTGTTCTGGACCTAAAACTGCTCAACAAGCACGTAAAAACCAGGCGGTTCCGGATGGAATCGCTCCGCTCCGTCATCGCCTCAATGTCCCAAGGAGACTTCCTGGCATCAATCGACATCAAAGATGCTTATCTCCACGTACCGATTGCACCAGAGCATCAGCGCTTCCTGCGTTTCGCCATAGGGGACGAACACCTTCAGTTCGTGGCACTGCCTTTCGGCCTGGCGACAGCCCCACGGGTCTTCACCAAGGTCATGGCAACAGTGGTAGCAGGCCTACACTCTCAGGGACACTCGGTGATCCCTTACTTAGACGATCTGCTTGTCAAGGCACCCTCTCAAGTGGCATGCCAACACAGCCTGAACATTGCTCTGGGGACTCTCCAGAGTTTCGGGTGGATCATCAATTTTCCAAAGTCAAATCTGACACCGGCCCAATCACTGACATATCTTGGCATGGAGTTTCATACTCTCTCAGCGATAGTGAAGCTTCCGCTGGACAAACAGCGTTCACTACAGACAGGGGTGCAATCTCTCCTTCAAGGCCAGTCACACCCCCTGAGGCGCCTCATGCACTTCCTAGGGAAGATGGTAGCAGCAATGGAGGCAGTTCCTTTTGCGCAGTTTCATCTGCGTCCACTTCAATGGGACACTCTCCGCAAATGGGACAGGAAGTCGACGTCCCTCGACAGGAACGTCTCCCTTTCGCGGGCAGCCAAGGCTTCCCTTCAGTGGTGGCTTCTCCCCACTTCTCTGTCGAAGGGGAAATCCTTCCTGCCCCCATCCTGGGCGGTGGTCACGACGGACGCGAGCCTGTCAGGGTGGGGAGCGGTCTTTCTCCACCACAGGGCTCAGGGTACTTGGACTCAGACAGAGTCCTCCCTTCAGATCAATGTTCTGGAGATAAGGGCAGTGTATCTTGCCCTAAAGGCGTTCCATCCGTGGCTGGAAGGCAAACAGATCCGAATTCAGTCGGACAACTCCACAGCGGTGGCATACATCAACCACCAAGGCGGAACACGCAGTCGGCAAGCCTTCCAGGAAGTCCGGCGGATTCTGCCACAGCCTCCACCATATCCGCAGTTCACATCCCGGGCGTAGAAAACTGGGAAGCAGACTTTCTCAGTCGCCAGGGCATGGACGCAGGGGAATGGTCCCTTCACCCGGACGTGTTTCAGGAGATCTGTTGCCGCTGGGGGATGCCGGACGTCGACCTAATGGCGTCCCGGCACAACAACAAGGTCCCGACATTCATGGCACGGTCTCAAGATCACAGAGCTCTGGCGGCAGACGCCTTAGTTCAGGATTGGTCGCAGTTTCAACTCCCTTATGTGTTTCCTCCTCTGGCACTGTTGCCCAGAGTGTTATGCAAGATCAGGTCCGACTGCCGCCGCGCCATCCTCGTCGCTCCAGACTGGCCGAGGAGGTCGTGGTACCCAGATCTGTGGCATCTCACGGTGGGCCAACCGTGGGCACTACCAGACCGACCAGACTTGCTGTCTCAAGGGCCGTTTTTCCATCTGAATTCTGCGGCCCTCAACCTGACTGTGTGGCCATTGAGTCCTGGATCCTAGCGTCTTCATGGTTATCTCAAGAGGTCATTGCCACTATGAGACAGGCTAGGAAACCAACGTCCGCCAAGGTCTACCACAGGACGTGGAGGATATTCCTATCTTGGTGCTCTGATCAGGGTTTTTCTCCCTGGCCATTTGCCTTGCCCACTTTTCTGTCCTTCCTTCAATCCGGATTGGAAAAGGGTTTGTCGCTCGGCTCCCTTAAGGGACAAGTCTCTGCGCTCTCTGTGTTTTTTCAGAAGCGCCTAGCCAGACTTCCACAGGTACGCACGTTCCTGCAGGGGGTTTGTCACATCGTCCCTCCTTACAAGCGTCCGTTAGAACCCTGGGATCTGAACAGGGTGCTGATGGCTCTTCAGAAACCACCGTTCGAGCCAATGAAAGATATTTCTCTTTCACGCCTTTTGCAGAAGGTGGTCTTCCTAGTAGCAGTCACATCACTTCGGAGAGTGTCTGAGCTAGCAGCGCTGTCATGCAAAGCCCCTTTCCTGGTGTTTCACCAGGATAAGGTGGTTCTGCGTCCAGTTCCGGAATTTCTCCCTAAGGTGGTATCCCCCTTTCATCTCAATCAGGATATCTCCTTACCCTCTTTTTGTCCTCATCCAGTTCACCAATGTGAAAGGGATTTGCACTTGTTAGATCTGGTGAGAGCACTCAGATTCTACATTTCTCGTACGGCGCCCCTGCGCCGCTCGGATGCACTCTTTGTCCTTGTCGCTGGCCAGCGTAAAGGGTCACAAGCTTCCAAATCAACCCTGGCTCGGTGGATCAAGGAACCAATTCTCGAAGCTTACCGATCTTCGGGGCTTCCGGTTCCCTCAGGGCTGAAGGCCCATTCTACCAGGGCCGTGGGTGCGTCCTGGGCTTTGCGGCACCAGGCTACGGCTCAGCAGGTGTGTCAGGCGGCTACCTGGTCGAGCCTGCACACTTTCACGAAACACTATCAGGTGCATACCTATGCTTCGGCAGATGCCAGCCTAGGTAGGCGAGTCCTTCAGGCGGCGGTTGCCCACCTGTAGGAAGGGGCCGTTTTACGGCTCTATTACGAGGTATTATTTTACCCACCCAGGGACTGCTTTTGGACGTCCCAATTGTCTGGGTCTCCCAATGGAGCGACAAAGAAGAAGGGAATTTTGTTTACTTACCGTAAATTCCTTTTCTTCTAGCTCCAATTGGGAGACCCAGCACCCGCCCCTGTTCCCTTCGGGCTGTTGTTCTTTGTGTACACACGTTGTTCATGTTGAATGGTTTCAGTTCTCCGAAATTCCTTCGGATTGAATTTACTTTAAACCAATTTATAACTTTTCCTCCTTCTTGCTTTTGCACCAAAACTGAGGAGCCCGTGATGCACGGGGGGTGTATAGGCAGAAGGGGAGGGGCTTTACACTTTTAAGTGTAATACTTTGTGTGGCCTCCGGAGGCATAAGCTATATACCCAATTGTCTGGGTCTCCCAATTGGAGCTAGAAGAAAAGGAATTTACGGTAAGTAAACAAAATTCCCTTCGTCTCAGCCTGGAGCCTCCCCAGGGGTCCCTCCGGCTGCTCCAGCCCCGGTGGCTGAACCCCCGGCTTGGGTAGCATCGTTTTCTAAATCTATCTCCCAGTTTGCCGACTCCATGGGACAGCTGTCCCGGACTCTGCTGACCATGCATCAGCCCCCTTCTCAGGGCGCCTCTGCTGCTCCGACTCGCTCTGCAGAGCTCACAGAGGATTTTTTATCTGTTCCCGGACCCCGTCCTCCTAAACGGAGACGCAGGGACTCTTCTCCTTCTTCGTCCCACGGCTCTGATTCACGAGCTGAATTACAGGGCGAGGAGGATGCCTTTACTGTGGGCTCGGACGCTACCTCTATGTACCCCATTGATCTATCTGAGGGTGATGCGGATGTTAGTGACTTGATTGCGTCCATTAATTCCGTACTGGACCTCAATCCACCAGTGTCAGAGGAACAAGCTTCTCTGGTAGAAAAACACCAGTTTACCTCACCTAAGAGAGCAAGGAGTATGTTTTTTAACCACTCCAGTTTTCAGGCCACTGTGACCAAGCCCAGGGCCTGTCCTGACAAACGCTTCCCAAAGCGTAGTTCTGATGACCGTTTTCCCTTTCCACCTGAGGTGGTCAAGGAGTGGGCTCATTCACCAAAGGTAGATCCTCCGGTGTCTAGAATCTCAGCCCGGACAGTTGTATCGGTGGCCGATGGCACCTCACTTAAGGATCCCACTGACCGCCAGGTTGACCTTCTGGCCAAATCTGTATATGAGGCGGCAGAGGCCTCGTTCTCCCCGTCTTTTGCAGCAGTGTGGGCTCTTAAGGCAGTCTCTGCTTCTCTGGCGGAGATACATTCCCTCGCCAGGAACTCTATGCCCGAAATGGTTGCCTTAACTTCCCAGGCTTCGGCTTTTTCATCCTATGCCATGTCTGCCATTCTGGAGGCTTCTCACCGCACGGCGGTGGCTTCCGCTAATTCCCTCGCTATCCGCAGGATCTTGTGGCTTCGAGAGGGGAAAGCAGACGCTTCTTCCAAGAAGTACCTTGCTGGGCTCCCCTTTGCTGGGTCCCGGCTGTTCGGTGAACAACTGGATGAAATTATTAAGGAAGCTACTGGCGGGAAGAGTACTTCCTTGCCACAAACTAAAACCAGGAAACCTGTCCAGGGCAGGAACCAGTCGAGGTTTCGTTCCTTTCGTTCCTCTAACTGGTCATCCTCTAAGCCACTAACTCAGCCAAGGATCGAAAACCCAGCTGGCGCGCGAAGCCGCGTCCTCAGAAGAACGGAGGAGCCGCTGCCACTAAGGCAGCCTCCTCTTGACTATCTGGCCGAGCCAGCAACGTCCTTGGTCGGTGGCAGGCTCTCCCACTTTGGCAACGTGTGGTTTCAACACGTCTCCGATCAGTGGGTGCGGGATATCATCTCCCACGGCTACAGGATAGAATTTTCTTCCAGCCCGCCAAACAGATTTTTTCTGTCCACTCCCCCCTGCTCCAAAGCCGCCGCCTTCTCTCAGGCCGTGGCATCCTTGCAGGCCAACGGAGTAATTGTTCCGGTTCCCGCCCGGGAACGGTTCAGAGGTTTCTACTCAAACCTCTTCCTAGTCCCCAAGAAGGACGGTTCCTTCCGGCCCATCCTGGATCTCAAGCTTCTCAACAAGCATGTTCAGGTGCGGCACTTTCGCATGGAATCTCTGCGATCGGTCATTGCCTCAATGACCCAAGGAGATTTTCTAGCATCCATCGACATCAGAGATGCCTATCTGCATGTGCCAATTGCAGTTTCACACCAGCGTTGGCTACGTTTTGCAATCGGAGAGGAACATTTCCAATTTGTGGCTCTCCCCTTCGGGTTAGCCACGGCCCCTCGTGTATTCACCAAGGTCATGGCAGCAGTGGTTGCGGTTCTGCACCTCCAGGGGTTGGCAGTGATTCCTTACCTGGACGACCTTCTAGTCAAGGCTTCGTCCAGTGCAGACTGTCAGCGGAGTGTCTCGCTCACTCTCGCCACGCTTGTTCAATTCGGGTGGCTTGTCAATCTGCCCAAGTCCACTCTGACCCCGACCCAGAAACTTACGTACCTAGGGATGCAATTCGAGACTCTGCCGGCACTTGTGAAGCTGCCCTTAGTCAAACAGCAGTCCCTTCATCTGGCGGTGCGTTCTCTATTGAAGCCCCGCCGTCATTCCATCAGGCACCTCATGCAGGTGCTGGGTCAGATGGTGGCGTCAATGGAAGCGGTTCCCTTTGCCCAGTTCCATCTGTGTCCTCTGCAGCTGGACATTCTCCGCTTTTGGAACAAGCGGACCTCTTCCTTGCACAGGCTAGTGGCTCTGTCGCCACAGACCAGGAGCTCTCTTCAGTGGTGGCTTCGGCCCCTCTCTCTGTCTCAGGGACGCTCCTTCCTGTCTCCGTCCTGGGTGATCCTCACCACGGACGCCAGTCTCTCCGGCTGGGGAGCAGTATTTCTCCACCACCGAGCACAGGGCACTTGGACTCCGTCCGAATCAGCCCTCTCGATCAATGTGCTGGAAATCAGAGCTGTGCTCCTAGCTCTCGTAGCCTTTCACCACCTGTTGACGGGCAAGCACATTCGAGTCCAGTCGGACAACGCGACAGCAGTTGCCTACATCAATCACCAGGGCGGGACTCGCAGCCGCCTGGCGATGTTGGAGGTTCAACGCATCCTTCAGTGGACGGAGGACTCCAAGTCCACCATATCCGCAGTCCACATTCCAGGCGTAGAAAACTGGGAGGCAGATTATCTCAGCCGTCAAACCGTGGACAGCGGCGAGTGGGCCCTGCATCCGGCAGTGTTCCGGTCAATCTGCCGCAAGTGGGGCACTCCGGAAGTGGATCTAATGGCATCCCGGCACAACAACAAGGTCCCGGTTTACGTGGCTCGCTCCCACGATCCTCAGGCCTTGGCAGCGGACACGCTGGTTCAGGATTGGTCCCAGTTCCGTCTGGCCTACGTGTTTCCCCCTCTAGTTCTCTCGCCCAGAGTCCTGCGCAAGATCAGAATGGAGGGCCGTCGGGTCATAATCATTGCTCCAGACTGGCCCAGGCGAGCTTGGTACCCAGACCTGCTCCGTCTGTCCGGAGAGGTGCCGTGGCATCTCCCGGACCGCCCAGACCTTCTCTCTCAAGGTCCGTTTTTCCGCCAGAATTCTGCGGCTCTCACATTGACGGCGTGGCTCTTGAGTCCTGGATCCTGACGGCTTCAGGCATTCCTTCCGAGGTCATCTCCACTATGACTCAGGCTCGGAAGTCTTCCTCGGCCAGGATTTACCACAGGACTTGGAGAATTTTCCTGTCCTGGTGTCGCTCTTCCGGCCATGCTCCTTGGCCGTTTTCCTTGCCGACCATCCTGTCCTTTCTACAGTCCGGTCTGCAGCTAGGACTATCCCTCAATTCCCTCAAGGGACAGGTCTCGGCTCTGTCAGTGTTGTTCCAGCGGCGTATCGCCCGACTGGCTCAGGTGCGCACCTTCATGCAGGGCGCATCTCACATCATTCCTCCTTACCGGCGATCTTTGGATCCCTGGGACCTTAATCTGGTCCTCACGGCCTTACAGAAACCCCCCTTTGAGCCTCTTAGGGAGGTTTCTTTGTTTCGACTTTCACAGAAAGTGGTCTTTCTGGTGGCCATAACTTCTCTCAGGAGAGTCTCTGATTTGGCTGCGCTCTCTTCGGAGTCACCCTTTTTGGTTTTTCACCAAGACAAGGTGGTTCTCCGTCCGACTCCGGACTTTCTCCCTAAGGTGGTGTCTCCTTTCCACCTTAACCAGGACATTTCATTGCCTTCCCTTTGTCCGGCCCCTGTGCATCGCTTTGAGAAAGCGTTGTATACTTTAGATCTGGTGCGGGCGCTCCGGATCTATGTGTCACGCACCGCCGCTCTCAGGCGGTGCACCTCTCTTTTTGTGCTAACCACAGGTCAGCGCAAGAGTTTCTTGGCTTCTAAACCGACTCTGGCTCGTTGGATTAGGTCGGCCATATCCGATGCCTACCAATGTTCTCAGGTGCCTCCCCCGCCAGGGATTAAGGCGCACTCGACCAGAGCTGTCGGTGCCTCTTGGCCTTTCAGGCACCAGGCTACGGCTCAGCAGGTTTGTCAGGCTGCCACTTGGTCTAGTCTGCACACCTTTTCGAAGCACTACCAAGTGCATGCTCATGCTTCGGCAGATGCGAGCTTGGGCAGACGCATCCTTCAGACGGCTGTCGCCCATTTGTGAAGTTAGGTTTTGCCTACTTCTCAGTTTCTGTTTATTTCCCACCCATGGACTGCTTTGAGACGTCCCATGGTCTGGGTCTCCCATAAGGAACGATGAAGAAAAAGAGAATTTTGTTTACTTACCGTAAATTCTTTTTCTTATAGTTCCGACATGGGAGACCCAGCACCCTCCCTGTTGCCTGTTGGCAGTTCTTGTTCCGTGTGTTTTCACCGGCTGTTGTTGTAGACAGAGGTTCCGGTTATTCCGGGTTTTACTCTATCTCTACTTGTGGGTGGATGTCCTCCTTCAGCTTTTGCACTAAACTGGTTAGATTTGTCATCCAGGGGGTGTATATGCTCGGAGGGAGGAGCTACACTTTTAGTGTAGTACTTTGTGTGTCCTCCGGAGGCAGAAGCTATACACCCATGGTCTGGGTCTCCCATGTCGGAACTATAAGAAAAAGAATTTACGGTAAGTAAACAAAATTCTCTTTTTTACCTATTTTTAGGTCAAATTTCTCAATAAGGGTACCCCTAAAATATATTATTTCCATATTATTATATTAGTTCCAAAAGAAAAAATTGACAAAATAGGGGTAGTTCAAGAGGAAAGGTTCAAAGATGGACATACAATTGCTGAAACAAGAGAAAATCACCAGTTTGTGCCAATTGATGACAAAAAGATTGGCATTTCACGGGTGTGAAATGACCCTTCATCTTTCATTGCCCATGTAGATGGATCTGTCAGATCAGAAATGCCTTTTGTGCCAATTGCAAACCTCCAGCCAGGGCAATACATTGCCTGCATTTACAATAGGAACTGGTGGATTGGAAATATTTCTGAAATTTCAGTCGACGACCATGATGCATTAATACATTTTATGCATCCTCATGGAGCAGCTAGCTTCTTTCACTGGCCTGTGAGAAATGATACATGCTGGATTCCCGAGCAGTCGATCATTGCAATAATTCCAGCACCAGCTGCAACAGCAATGGGCCGACAATACAGCTTCTCTGAACCCATTATGTTGCAAATTCAGCAACAATTCCAGACCACTAAGGCTATGTGCGCACTAGAAATGTGAAGTTTCTCAAGGAAATTTCTTGAGAAAAATCCGCACAGTGCGCACAGCTATTTTTTTTCTCATAGAATTTGCTGGGAAATGTCTGCACAAAGATTGCAGACATTTCTCAAGAAATTTCCGCGGCAAATCCGCGGGTAAATCCGCGGGTAAAACGCACTAGTGCGCACAGAGCCTTAGACTGAACATTATGGCTTGGGAACCAACAAAAGATACCCAATATTAGGCTTGGGATCCTAGGCAAAGACACCCACCCTCAGGCTTTGGAACCTGCGATAAAGAGACCGCCCGCGGCTGGCCTTGCACGGCTATCGGCCATGGCTCCTAGGCGATGGGGCTGCCAATTCTCGAAAGACAGCATTATTACAATTCTTAATAGGATTATAATACCAATTCTTAGGGAATTGGTTGTGGTATAACCACCATGGACCAACGCAAGGGTTTGAATAGTGCAGTTAGCATTCATTGCGTATTAATAAATAACACCATGTTCAGTGGCATTTTTCTTTTCTTAAACTGAGAGACTCCAAAAAAAACCTCAATGATCCTTGTAGAGAAAAATGTGCTCTTTCTAATGATATCAGAATTAATATATTTCTTCATCGTTCCTTATGGGAGACCCAGACCATGGGTGTATAGCATCTGCCTCCGGAGGACACACAAAGTACTACACTCAAACGTGTAGCTCCTCCCTCCGGGCTATATACACCCCCTGGATGACAATCTAACCAGTTCAATGCTTTGTGTTCAGGAGGTCACACACACACATGCATTCTCTGATTTTTAATTTTTAAGATTTTTGATTTCAAAGATATGGAAGAAAAGCGGGTCCAGTCTGGACTCCCGGCATGTCCCTTCTCACCCCACTGTGTCGGCGGTGCTGTTAAGGTTGACTTTACAAGGCTGGAGCCTTCACATGCCGCGCTCCTTCACCATCCTCTGAGGCTCTGGCTTGAAGTGGGAGCCATCACGGTCCTCTCTGCTTTGCAGGAGACCGGTCTCCATCCGCAGCCCTGTCAGGATCCTACCGGACGGAGCGTTTAACCCCCCCCCAGGGACCTGGCCCTGCGTCTCAAAAGCTAAGTATTGAGACGTTTTACAGGGGTCCCGGGTACATTTATTAAGGGGAGAGTGTGTCTTTTGACTTTGCTGTGAATTCCGGCCGGTTCTCTGGGTTTTTCTGAAAACCGCGCCGAGGGTGCCTGCTCGTCGGCCGCATGTCAAAATCTAGGCCCCGGCTTCAGTTGCGGCCTAGTTTCGGTTTCAGTCCCCCTGCATGTCAGTCTTGCAGGGGAACAGTGCGACGCCGCCCACCGGCCGTTCAGCAGAGGGGAGGACACTCCTCTCTGAGGAGATGTTTCCCTCCCCTGTATCTCTCCTTGGCCCTCCGGATTCCCGCTCTTGGGCTAAACCCCGCCCCCCCTCCTCACTCCGGCGCCATTTTATCAGCGTTCACATACTGATCGGCGCTGGCTGCTGCAACTTCTGCATCTACTGGGGGTCCGAGCTGTGGAATCCGGAGGGCACACAAAAACCGGTCTGGTAAGCCACAACCTCTGGTTGTGGGCTTTGTTATACACTCTCAGGGGGTCATTCTATAGGAGTGTATTCTTTACTGCAGAGCCTCCACCTCAGCAGCATGTCTCTCACTAGGAGTAAAGCTGCAAGGCTGTACTCTATATGCACTGCATGTAAGCTCATTCTGCCTGAACCGAGCACATATTCACATTGTGATGCCTGCTCTAACATGGTGGTGCCTCAGCCTGGAGCCTCTTCAGGGGTCCCCCCGGCTGCTCCGGCCCCGGTGGCTGAACCCCCGGCTTGGGTAGCATCTTTTTCCAGAGCTATCTCCCAGTCTTTTGCCGACTCCATGGGACAGCTGTCCCGGACTCTGCTGACCATGCATCAGCCCCCTCCTCAGGGCGCCTCTGCTGCCCCGAGCTCTGCAGAGCTCTCAGAGCATGTTTTAGGACCCCGTCCTCCTAAACGGAGACGCAGGGACCCTTCTCCTTCCTCGTCCCACGGCTCTGATTCACGAGCTGAGGTGCAGGGCGAGGAGGATACTTTTACTTTGGGCTCAGACGCTACCTCTATGTACCCCATTGACTTATCTGAGGGTGATGCGGATGTTAGTGACTTGATTGCATCCATTAACTCCGTACTGAACCTCAATCCACCAGTGTCAGAGGAACAAGCCTCTCTGGTAGAAATACACCAGTTTACCTCTCCTAAGAGAGCTAGGAGTACGTTTTTTAACCACTCCAGTTTTCAGGCCACTGTTACCAAGCCCAGGGCCTGTCCTGACAAACGCTTTCCAAAGCGTAGTTCTGATGACCGTTTTCCCTTTCCACCAGAAGTGGTTAAGGAGTGGGCTCACTCTCCAAAGGTAGACCCTCCGGTGTCTAGAATCTCAGCCCGGACAGTCGTATCTGTGGCCGATGGCACCTCTCTTAAGGATCCCACTGACCACCAGGTTGACCTTCTGGCCAAATCTGTATATGAGGTGGCAGGAGCCTCGTTCTCCCTGTCCTTTGCAGCAGTGTGGGCTCTTAAGCCAGTCTCTGCCTCTCTGGCGGAGATACATTCCCTCGCCAGGGACTCTATACCCGAGATGGTTGCCTTAACGTCCCAGGCTTCGGCTTTTTCATCCTACGCCATGTCTGCCATTCTGGAGGCTTCTCACCGCACGGCGGTGGCTTCCGCTAATTCTCTCGCGATCCGCAGGATCTTGTGGCTTCGAGAGTGGAAAGCAGACGCTTCTTCTAAGAAGTACCTTGCTGGGCTCCCCTTTGCTGGGTCCCGGCTGTTCGGTGAACAACTGGATGAAATTATTAAGGAAGCTACTGGCGGGAAGAGTACTTCCTTGCCACAAACTAATACCAGGAAACCTGTCCAGGGCAGGAACCAGTCGAGGTTTCGTTCCTTTCGTTCCTCTAACTGGTCATCCTCTAAGCCCTCAGCTTCGTCCACTACCTCAGCCAAGGATCGAAAACCCAACTGGCGCGCGAAGCCGCGTCCTCAGAAGAACGGAGGAGCCGCTGCCACTAAGGCAGCCTCCTCTTGACTATCTGGCTGTGCCAGCAACGTCCTTGGTCGGTGGCAGGCTCTCCCACTTTGGCGACGTGTGGTTTCAACACGTCTCCGATCAGTGGGTGCGGGATATCATCTCCCACGGTTACAGGATAGAATTTTCTTCCAGCCCGCCAAACAGATTTTTTCTGTCCACTCCCCCCTGCTCCAAAGCCGCCGCCTTCTCACAGGCCGTGGCATCCTTGCAGGCCAACAGAGTAATTGTTCCGGTTCCCGCCCGGGAACGGTTCAGAGGTTTCTACTTAAACCTCTTCCTAGTCCCCAAGAAGGACGGTTCCTTCCGGCCCATCCTGGATCTCAAGCTTCTCAACAAGCATGTTCAGGTGCGGCGCTTTCGCATGGAATCTCTGAGATCGGTCATTGCCTCAATGACCCAAGGAGATTTTCTAGCATCCATCGACATCAGAGATGCCTATCTGCATGTGCCTATTGCGGTTTCACACCAGCGTTGGTTACGCTTTGCAATCGGGGAGGAACATTTCCAATTCGTGGCTCTCCCCTTCGGGTTAGCCACGGCCCCTCGTGTTTTCACCAAGGTCATGGCAGCAGTGGTTGCGGTCCTGCATCTCCAGGGGTTGGCAGTAATCCCCTACCTGGACGACCTTCTAGTCAAGGCCTCATCCAGTGCAGACTGTCAGCGGAGTGTCTCGCTCACTCTCGCCACGCTTGTTCAATTCGGGTGGCTTGTCAATCTGCCCAAGTCCACTCTGACCCCGACCCAGGAACTTACGTACCTAGGGATGCAATTCGAGACTCTGCCAGCACTTGTGAAGCTGCCCTTAGTCAAACAGCAGTCCCTTCATCTGGCGGTGCGCTCTCTGTTGAAGCCCCGCCGTCATTCCATCAGGCACCTCATGCATGTGCTGGGTCAGATGGTGGCGTCAATGGAAGCGGTTCCCTTTGCCCAGTTCCATCTGCGTCCCCTGCAGCTGGACATTCTCCACTGTTGGGACAAGCGGACCTCTTCCTTGCACAGGCTAGTGGCTCTGTCGCCACAGACCAGGAGCTCTCTTCAGTGGTGGCTTCGGCCCCTCTCTCTGTCACAGGGACGCTGCTTCCTGACTCCGTCCTGGGTGATCCTCACCACGGACGCCAGCCTCTCCGGCTGGGGGGCAGTATTTCTCCACCACCGAGCACAGGGCACTTGGACTCCGTCCGAATCAGCCCTCCCGATCAATGTGCTGGAAATCAGAGCTGTGCTCCTAGCTCTCGTAGCCTTTCACCACCTGTTGGCGGGCAAGCACATTCGAGTCCAGTCGGACAACGCGACAGCGGTTGCCTACATCAATCACCAGGGCGGGACTCGCAGCCGCCTGGCGATGTTGGAGGTTCAACGAATCCTTCAGTGGATGGAGGACTCCAAGTCCACCATATCCGCAGTCCACATCCCAGGCGTAGAAAACTGGGAGGCCAATTATCTCAGCCGTCAAACCGTGGACAGCGGCGAGTGGGCCCTGCATCCGGCAGTGTTCCGGTCAATCTGTCGCAAGTGGGGCACTCCGGTAGTGGATCTAATGGCATCCCGGCACAACAACAAGGTCCCGGTTTACGTGGCTCGCTCCCACGATCCTCAGGCCTTCGCAGCGGACGCGCTGGTTCAAGATTCGTCCCAGTTCCGTCTGGCCTACGTGTTTCCCCCTCTAGCTCTCTTGCCTAGGGTTCTGCGCAAGATCAGAATGGAGGGCCGTCGGGTCATAATCATTGCTCCGGACTGGCCCAGGCGAGCTTGGTACCCAGATCTGCTCCGTCTGTCCGTAGAAATGCCGTGGCATCTCCCGGACCGCCCAGACCTTCTCTCTCAAGGTCCGTTTTTCCACCACAATTCTGCGGCTCTCAGATTGACGGCGTGGCTCTTGAGTCCTGGGTCCTGACGGCTTCAGGCATTCCTTCTGAGGTCATCTCCACTATGACTCAGGCTCGGAAGTCTTCCTCGGCCAAGATTTACCACAGGACTTGGAAGATTTTCCTGTCCTGGTGTCGCTCTTCCGGCCATGCTCCTTGGCCGTTTTCCTTGCCGACCATCCTGTCCTTTCTACAGTCCGGTCTGAAGCTAGGACTATCCCTCAATTCCCTCAAGGGACAGGTGTCGGCTCTGTCGGTATTATTCCAGCGGCGTATCGCCCGCCTGGCTCAGGTGCGCACCTTCATACAGGGCGCATCTCACATCATGCCTCCTTACCGGCGGCCTTTGGATCCCTGGGATCTTAATCTGGTCCTCACGGCCTTACAGAAACCCCCCTTTGAGCCTCTTAGGGAGGTTCCTTTGTTTAGACTTTCACAGAAAGTGGTTTTTCTAGTGGTCATAACTTCTCTCAGGAGAGGCTCTGATTTGGCTGCGCTCTCTTCGGAGTCACCTTTTTTAGTGTTTCACCAAGACAAGGTGGTTCTCCGTCCGACTCCGGACTTTCTCCCTAAGGTGGTGTCTCCTTTCCACCTTAACCAGGACATTTCATTGCCTTCCCTTTGTCCGGCCCCTGTGCATCGCTTTGAGAAGGCGTTGCATACCTTGGATTTGATGCGGGGGCTCCGAATCTATGTGTCACGCACCGCCGCTCTTAGGCGGTGCACCTCTCTTTTTGTGCTAACCACGGGTCAGCGCAAGGGTCTCTCGGCTTCTAAACCGACCCTAGCTCGTTGGATTAGGTCGGCCATCTCCGATGCTTACCAATGTTCTCAGGTGCCCCCACCGCCAGGGATTAAGGCACACTCGCCAGAGCTGTCGGTGCCTCCTGGGCTTTCAGGCACCAGGCTACGGCTCAACAGGTTTGTCAGGCTGCCACTTGGTCTAGTCTGCACACCTTTTCGAAGCACTACCAAGTGCATGCTCATGCTTCGGCAGATGCGAACTTGGGCAGACGCATCCTTCAGGCGGCTGTCGCCCATTTGTGAAGTTAGGTTTTGCCTACTTCTCAGTTTTGTTTATTTCCCACCCATGGACTGCTTTGAGACGTCCCATGGTCTGGGTCTCCCATAAGGAACGATGAAGAAAAAGAGAATTTTGTTACTTACCGTAAATTCTTTTTCTTATAGTTCCGACATGGGAGACCCAGCACCCTCCCTGTTGCCTGTTGGCAGTTCTTGTTCCGTGTGTTTTCACCGGCTGTTGTTGTAGACAGAGGTTCCGGTTTTTCTGAGTTTTAATCTATCTCTACTTATGGGTGGATGTCCTCCTTCAGCTTTTGCTAAAGGAAAGCTATGTATAGAATCAGCATGATAGCGCCAGTATAGCACTGGCTTTAGTTTATATAGGAAAATCCTGGTGAATGGTCCTCTTTAATCAATCCTTTGTTCTCCAGATGGTGTTAAGCCCCCACTTTTAGGACCTATTGTCTCTCCCTGTGTACAATAAATGCTTAAAAAATGTTTTCTGCTTTTAGGTTAAAAAAATTAGTGCAACATTTTATTATACTTTCTTTGTCGCTCCATTGGGAGACCCAGACAATTGGGTGTATAGCTTCTGCCTCCGGAGGCCACACAAAGTATTACACTTAAAAGTGTAAAGCCCCTCCCCTTCTGCCTATACACCCTCCCGTGCATCACGGGCTCCTCAGTTCTAATGCTTTGTGCGAAGGAGGCACACATGCATGCATAGCTCCACTGTTTAGTCAGCAGCAGCTGCTGACTATGTCGGATGGAAGAAAAGAGGGCCCATACTAAAGGGCCCCCAGCATGCTCCCTTCTCACCCCACTCTTGTCGGCGGTGTTGTTAAGGTTGAGGTACCCATTGCGGGTACGGAGGCTGGAGCCCACATGCTGTTTTCCTTCCCCATCCCCCTTAGGGCTCTGGGTGAAGTGGGATCCTAATCGGTCTCCAGGCACTGAGACCGTGCTCCATCCACAGCCCCTGGGGATTCTGCTGGACAAGGAGCCGAGTATCGTCAGGGACAAGGCCCTGCTACTTTGAGGTACTCTGTGTCCCCGTGGGGACCGCGCACAGACACACTGCAGCACTGCTGGGTGTGTTAGTGCACCGGGGACGGCGGCACTGACCGCGCTTGTGCCATTACACACTGCAGCGTAGCTGGGTGTGTTAGTTTACTGGGGACTGCCGCGCTGACCGCCGCTGCCATTTTTACACTGCGGCGCGGCTGGGACTGTTAGTGCGCCGGGGACTTCCGCGCCGACCGCGCTTATACGCCGGCCGCGCTTATCACTTTAGTCCCCGGCTTTTGCGGCCTAGTCTCACTGTTTCCCGCCCACAGGCCTGCCAGTCAGGGGAAGGGCGTGACGCTGCACAGGACGTCAGCGCTGAGAGCTGGAGCATGCTTTGCATACTCCACCCCTCTCACTGAGCACAGTGGGGACGCCGGATTCCCGCACTTTCTAGGGCACGCCCACGGCCCCCTCCTCTCCACAGGACGCCGGCACATTCCTGTCAGCTTTTCTGTTGCTGGAGAGGGGAGACAAGCTCTGGGGGTCCCAGACAGGGATTCTGGTGATCACATAAGCAGCACCTGAGGTGCTGACCCCACTAGTGCCGAAGTGTACATATATATTTATATGCTTGTATGCTATACATTGCACTGTACGGTCGCACTATTGATTTTTGGCTATGCCAAAGCACAGGTTTACTATGCTGCCTGTACATGTACGGCTATACTACCGGCAGGTTCCACAGACCCTCATTGTGTGCAATGCACGGCCCCTGTAGCAATTACTAAGCCGGAGCCTCTGCTAATGGTGGCCCAGGGAGACCTACCTGTTAACACTGTCCAGGGGGACGGAGTTGGCAGTTTTTGCTGATAGACTTTCTGAGACTATGGCTGGGATGCTCGAAACCTTGCAGTCCAGACCGGTATCTCAGACTATGGGCACTGTTGAATCTTGCACCCTGGTCCCCCCCGTTGGACCAACAATGTGCTCCCGGGGTGTCTCATAGGTCCCAGGGTGAAGGCTCTGACACGGACCGCAGTCCCAGACCTCCTAAGCGAGCTCGCTGGGAGCTTCCCTGGACATCATCACATTGTTCAGGGTCTCAGCAACTCTCTGTATGATGAAGCGGAGGTAGCTGATCAGGATTCTGATCCTGAGGCCGCTCTCAACCTGGATACACCTGATGGTGACGCCATAGTGAATGATCTTATAGCGTCCATTAATCAAATGTTGGATATTTCTCCCTCAGCCCCAACGGCTGAGGAGTCAGCTTTTCAGCAGGAGAGATTCCGTTTCAGGTACCCCAAGCGTACATTGAGTACGTTTCTGGACCACTCTGACTTCAGGGAGGCAGTCCAGAAACACCGAGCTTGTCCATAAGCGTTTTTCCAAGCGCCTTAAGGATACACGTTACCCTTCCCCTCTGACGTTGTCAAGGGCTGGGCTCAGTGTCCCAAGGTGGATCCCCCAATCTCCAGACTGGCGGCTAGATCCATAGTTGCAGTGGAAGATGGGGCTTCACTCAAAGATGCCACTGACAGACAGATGGAGCTCCGGTTGAAATCCATCTATGAAGCTATCGGCGCGTCTTTTGCTCCAGCATTCGCAGCCGTATGGGCACTCCAAGCGATCTCAGCGGGTCAAGCGCAAATTGACGCAGTCACACGTACGTCTGCGCCGCAAGTGGCGTCTTTAACCTCTCAGACGTCGGCATTTGCATCCTACGCCATTAATGCTGTCCTGGACTCTGCGAGCCGGACGGCGGTTGCGTCCGCCACTTCGGTGGCAATACGCAGGGCCTTGTGGCTGCGGGAATGGAAGGCAGATTCTGCTTCCAAAAAGTGCTTGACCAGTTTGCCATTTTCTGGCGACCGCTTGTTTGGTGAGCGATTGGATGAAATCATCAAACAATCCAAGGGAAAGGACACATCCTTACCCCAGGCTAAACCGAACATACCCCAACAGAGGAGGGGACAGTCGAGGTTTCGGTCCTTTCGGGGCGCGGGCAGGTCCCAATTCTCCTCGTCCAAAAGACCTCAGAAGGATCAGAGGAACTCCGATTCATGGCGGTCTAAGTCACGTCCTAAAACGACCGCCGGAGGTACCGCTACCAAGGCGGCTTCCTCATGACTTTCGGCCTCCTCACGCCGCATCCTCGGTCGGTGGCAGGCTCTCCCGCTTTTGCGACTCCTGGCTGCCACAGGTAAAAGACCGTTGGGTGAGAGACATTCTGTCTCACGGTTACAGGATAGAGTTCAGCTCTCGTCCTCCGATTAGATTCTTCAGAACATCCCCGCCTCCCGAGAGAGCCGATGCTCTCATGCAGGCGGCGGGCACTCTGAAGGCAGAAGGAGTGGTGGTTCCGGTTCCTTTTCAGCAACCGGGTCACGGTTTTTACTCCAACTTGTTTGTGGTTCCAAGGAAGGACGGGTCTTTCCGTCCGGTCCTGGACCTAAAACTGCTCAACAAACACGTAAAAAACAGGCGGTTCCAGATGGAATCCCTCCGCTCCGTCATCGCCTCAATGTCCCAAGGGGATTTCCTGGCATCGATCGATATCAAAGATGCTTATCTACTGCCTTTCGGCCTGGCGACAGCCCCACGGGTTTTCACCAAGGTCATGGCAACGGTAGTAGCGGTCCTCCACTCTCAGGGACACTCGGTGATCCCTTACTTAGACGATCTGTTTGTCAAGGCACCCTCTCAGGAGGCATGCCAACACAGCCTCAACGCTGCTCTGGAGACTCTCCAGAGTTTCGGGTGGATCATCAATTTTCCAAAGTCAAATCTGACACCGGCCCAATCGCTGACATATCTTGGCATGGAGTTTCATACCCTCTCAGCGATGGTGATGCTTCCGCTAAACAAACACCGGTCTCTGCAGACAGGGTTGCAATCTCTCCTTCAAGGTCAGTCACCCACCCTGAAGCGCCTCATGCACTTCCTGGGGAAGATGGTGGCAGCAATGGAGGCAGTCCCTCTCGTGCAGTTTCACCTGCGTCCTCTTCAATGGGACATCCTACGCAAATGGGACAGGAAGTCGACGTCCCTCGACAGGAACGTCTCCCTCTCTCAGGCAGCCAAAGATTCCCTTCGGTGGTGGCTTCTTCCCACTTCATTGTCGAAGGGGAAATCCTTCCTACCCCCATCCTGGGCGGGGGTCACGACGGACGCGAGTCTGTCAGGGTGGGGAGCAGTTTGTCTCCACCACAGGGCTCAGGGTACGTGGACTCAGCAAGAGTCCTCCCTTCAGATCAATGTTCTGGAGATCAGGGCAGTGTATCTTGCCCTAAAAGCTTTCCAGCAGTGACTGGAAGGCAAGCAAGATTCGAATTCATTCGGACAACTCCACAGCGGTGGCTTACATCAACCACCAAGGCGGAACACGCAATCGACAAGCCTTCCAGGAAGTCCGGCGGATTTTGATGTGGGTGGAAGCCACGGCCTCCACCATATCCGCAGTCCACATCCCGGGCGTAGAAAACGGGGAAGTAGTCTTTCCCAGTCGCCAGGGCATGGACGCAGGGGAATGGTCCTTTCACCCGGACGTGTTTCAGGAGATCTGTTGCTGCTGGGGGAGGCCGGACGTCGACCTAATGGCGTCCCGGCACAACAACAAGGTCCCGGCATTCTTGGCACGGTCTCACGAGCACAGAGCTCTGGCGGCAGACGCCTTAGTTCAGGATTGGTCGCAGTTTTAACTTCCTTATGTGTTCCCACCTCTGGCACTGTTGCCCAGAGTGTTACGCAAGATCAGGTCAGATGCCGCCGCGCCATTCTCGTCGCTCCAGAATGGCCGAGGAGGTCGTGGTACCCGGATCTGTGGCATCTCACGGTGGGCCAACCGTGGGCACTACCAGACCGACCAGACTTACTGTCCCAAGGGCCGTTTTTTCCATCTGAATTCTGCGGCCCTCAACCTGACTGTGTGGCCATTGAGTCCTGGATCCTAGCGTCCTCAGGGTTATCTCAAGAGGTCATTGCCACTATGAGACAGGCCAGGAAACCAACGTCTGCCAAGATCTACCACAGGGCGTGGAAGATATTCTTGTATTGGTGCTCTGATCAGGGAGTTTCTCCCTGGCCATTTGCCTTGCCCTCTTTTCTTTCCTTCCTTCAATCCGGATTGGAAAAAGGTTTGTCGCTCGGCTCCCTTAAGGGACAAGTCTCAGCGCTCTCTGTGTTCTTTCAGAAGCGCCTAGCCAGGCTTCCTCAGGTACGCACGTTCCTGCAGGGGGTTTGCCACATAGTCCCTCCTTACAGGCGGCCGTTAGAACCGTGGGATCTAAACAGGGTTCTGATGGCCCTTCAGAAGCCACCTTTCGAACCTTTGAAGGATATCCCTCTTTCTCGCCTTTCGCAGAAAGTGGTCTTCCTAGTTGCGGTCACATCACTTCGGAGAGTGTCTGAGCTAGCAACGCTATCATGCAAGGCTCCTTTCCTGGTGTTTCACCAGGACAAGGTGGTACTGCGCCCGGTTCCGGAATTTTTTTCCGAAGGTGGTATCCACTTTTCATCTCAATCAGGATATCTCCTTACCTTCTTTTTGTCCTCATCCAGTTCATCAATGTGAAAGGGATTTGCATTTGTTAGATCTGGTGAGAGCTCTCAGAATCTACATTTCCCGTACGGCGCCCCTGCGCCGCTCGGATGCACTCTTTGTCCTTGTCGCTGGTCAGCGTAAGGGATCACAGGCTTCCAAATCCACCCTGGCTCGGTGGATCAAGGAAACAATTCTCGAAGCCTACCGTTCTTCTGGTCTTCCGGTTCCCTCAGGGCTGAAGGCCCATTCTACCAGAGCCGTGGGTGCGTCCTGGGCTTTGCGGCACCAGGATACGGCTCAGCAGGTGTGCCAGGCGGCTACCTGGTCGAGCCTGCACACTTTCACCAAACACTATCAGGTGCATACCTATGCTTCGGCGGATGCCAGCCTAGGTAGACGAGTCCTTCAGGCGGCGGTTGCCCACCTGTAGGAAAGGGCCGTTTTATGGCTCTATTACGAGGTATTATTTTACCCACCCAGGGACTGCTTTTGGACGTCCCAATTGTCTGGGTCTCCCAATGGAGCGACAAAGAAGAAGGGAATTTTGTTTACTTACCGTAAATTCCTTTTCTTCTAGCTCCAATTGGGAGACCCAGCACCCGCCCTGTTCCCTTCGGGCTGTTGTTTCTTCGTGTACACATGTTGTTCATGTTGAATGGTTTCAGTTCTCCGATAATTCTTCGGATTGAATTTACTTTAACCAGTTTATTAGCTTCCTCCTTCTTGCTTTTGCACTAAAACTGAGGAGCCCGTGATGCACGGGAGGGTGTATAGGCAGAAGGGGAGGGGCTTTACACTTTTAAGTGTAATACTTTGTGTGGCCTCCGGAGGCAGAAGCTATACACCCAATTGTCTGGGTCTCCCAATTGGAGCTAGAAGAAAAGGAATTTACGGTAAGTAAACAAAATTCCCTTCTTTACTTCTTTTTCACCATTTTTGCTGTCCATGAATAGAGGCAATAATAATTCTGTATATATCCAGTCCTGCTCCCAGCTGAGAAGTGGTTGCAGTTATATTCGGTCTGGACAATGCTCTGTGAGTGAAGCAGCCAGACTCCGGACAGATTAGTGATGCTGCTGTGTTTAGCTCATAGAGCAGAGCATTGCCTACACAGTTGTATGTGCTGTGTACAAATTTACCGCCTCTACATGTAGCATTCTGTAACTTTGCAAATACTTTTAAACTGGACTTCTATAGTTCGGAACAACTTAAAGGGATATTTCCATCTTAAAAAAATTTGCCATTTTATATAAATACATCCTCTCCTTCTCTACTTAGGACAACTCCTTCTTAATTCCTGTATTCCCAAATGTAAAATATAAACACCATATGCTCCCTTCCTCAGCGGCAATGTACCAACTTCTCAGACCCACCCTTTCTTAAATCTTATCTTCTCCAATGTAAAAAAAATAAAAAAACAGATACTCACCTCCCGTACTGGTGCAAACAGATACTCACCTCCCGTACTGGTGCAAACAGATACTCACCTCCCGTACTGGTGCAAACAGATACTCACCTCCCATACTGGTGAAAACAAATACTCACCTCCCGTACTGATGCAAAGAGATACTCACCTCCCGTACTGGTGAAAACAAATACCTCCCGTACTGGTGGAAACAGATACTTACCTCTCTTACTGGTGCAAACAAATACTCACCTCCCATACTGGTGGAAACAGATACTCACCTCCCATACTGGTGCAAACACATACTCACCTCCCGTACTGGTGGAAACAGATACTCACCTCCCGTACTGGTGGAAACAGATACTCACCTCCCGTACTTGTGGAAACAGATACTCACCTCCCGGACTGGTGCAAACAGATACCTCCCGTACTGGTGCAAACAGATACTCACATCTCGTACTGGTGCAAAAAGATACTCAGCTCTCGTACTGGTACAAACAGATACTCACCTCCCGTACTGGTGCAAACAGATACTCACCTGCCGTACTGGTGCAAACAGATACTCACATCTCGTACTGGTGCAAACAGATATTCACCTCCCGTACTGGTGGAAACAGATACCTCCCGTACTGGTGCAAACAGATACTCACCTCCCGTACTGGTGGAAACAGATACTCACATCTCGTACTGGTGCAAACAGATACTCAGCTCTCGTACTGGTACAAACAGATACTCACCTCCCGTACTGGTGCAAACAGATACTCACCTCCCGTACTGGTGCAAACAGATACTCAGCTCTCGTACTTGTGCAAACAGATATTCACCTCCCGTACTGGTGGAAACAGATACCTCCCGTACTGGTGCAAACAGATACTCACCTCCCGTACTGGTGCAAACAGATACTTAGCTCTCGTACTTGTGCAAACAGATATTCACCTCCCGTACTGGTGGAAACAGATACCTCCCGTACTGGTGCAAACAGATATTTACCTCCCGTACTGGTGGAAACAGATACCTCCCGTACTGGTGCAAACAGAAACTCACATCCCGTACTTGTGCAAACAGATACTCAGCTCTCGTACTGGTGCAAACAGACACTCGGCTCCCGTACTGGTGCAAACAGATACTCACCTCCCGTACTGGTGGAAACAGATACTCACCTCCCGTACTGGTGGAAACAGATACTCACCTCCCGTACTTGTGCAAACAGATACTCACCTCCCGTACTGGTGCAAACAGATACTCACCTCCCGTACTGGTGCAAACAGATACTCACATCTCGTACTGGTGCAAACAGATACTCACCTCCCGTACTGGTGGAAACAGATACTCACCTCCCGTACTGGTGCAAACAGATACTCACATCTCGTACTGGTGTAAACAGATACTCACCTCCCGTACTGGTGGAAACAGATACTCATTTCCCATACTGGTGGAAACAGATACTCACCTCCCGTACTTGTGGAAACAGATACTCACCTCCCAGACTGGTGGAAACAGATACTCACCTCCCGTACTGGTGCAAACAGATACTCACATCTCGTACTGGTGGAAACAGATACTCACATCTCGTACTGGTGTAAACAGATACTCACCTCCTGTACTGGTGGAAACAGATACTCACCTCCCGTACTGGTGGAAACAGATACTCACCTCCCGTACTTGTGGAAACAGATACTCACCTCCTGGACTGGTGCAAACAGATACCTCCCATATTGGTGCAAACAGGTACTCACCTACCGTACTGATGCAAACAGGTACTCACCTCCCGTACTGATGCAAACAGGTACTCACCTCCCGTACTGGTTCAAATAGATACTCCCCTCCCATACTGGTGGAAACAGATACTCAGCTCTCGTACTGATACAAACAGATACTCACCTCCCGTACTGGTGCAAACAGATACTCACCTCCCGTACTGGTGCAAACAGATACTCAGCTCTCGTACTGGTTCAAATAGATACTCCCCTCCCGTACTGGTGGAAACAGATACTCACATCTCGTACTGGTACAAACAGATACTCACCTCCCGTACTGGTGCAAACAGATACTCAGCTCTCGTACTTGTGCAAACAGATATTCATCTCCCGTACTGGTGGAAACAGATACCTCCCGTACTGGTGCAAACAGATATTCACCTCCCGTACTGGTGGAAACAGATACCTCTCGTACTGGTGCAAACAGATACTCACATCCCGTACTGGTGCAAACAGATACTCAGCTCTCGTACTGGTGCAAACAGATACTCACATCCCGTACTGGTGCAAACAGATACTCAGCTCTCGTACTGGTGCAAACAGATACTCACCTCCCGTACTGGTGCAAACAGATACTCACATCTCGTACTGGTGGAAACAGATACTCACCTCCCGTACTGGTGGAAACAGATACTCACCTCCCGTACTGGTGGAAACAGATACTCACCTCCCGTACTGGTGGAAACAGATACTCACCTCCCGTACTTGTGGAAACAGATACTCACCTCCTGGACTGGTGGAAACAGATTCTCACCTCCCGTACTGGTGCAAACAGATACTCACATCTCGTACTAGTGCAAACAGATACTCACCTCCCGTACTGGTGGAAACAGATACTCACCTCCCGTACTGGTGCAAACAGATACTCACATCTCGTACTGGTGTAAACAGATACTCACCTCCCGTACTGGTGGAAACAGATACTCACCTCCCGTACTGGTGGAAACAGGTACTCACCTCCCGTACTTGTGGAAACAGATACTCACCTCCTGGACTGGTGCAAACAGATACCTCCCGTATTGGTGCAAACAGGTACTCACCTACCGTACTGATGCAAACAGGTACTCACCTCCCGTACTGATGCAAACAGGTACTCACCTCCCGTACTGATGCAAACAGGTACTCCCCTCCCGTACTGGTTCAAATAGATACTCCCCTCCCGTACTGGTGGAAACAGATACTCACATCTCGCACTGGTGCAAACAGATACTCAGCTCTCGTACTGGTACAAACAGATACTCACCTCCCGTACTGGTGCAAACAGATACTCACCTCCCGTACTGGTGCAAACAGATACTCAGCTCTCGTACTTGTGCAAACAGATATTCACCTCCCGTACTGGTGGAAACAGATACCTCCCGTACTGGTGCAAACAGATATTCACCTCCCGTACAAGTGGAAACAGATACCTCCCGTACTGGTGCAAACAGATACTCACATCCCGTACTGGTGCAAACAGATACTCAGCTCTCGTACTGGTGCAAACAGATACTCACCTCCCGTACTTGTGCAAACAGATACTCACCTCCCGTATTGGTGCAAACAGATACTCACATCTCGTACTGGTGCAAACAGATACTCACCTCCCGTACTGGTGCAAACAGATACTCACATCTCGTACTGGTGCAAACAGATACATCCCGGACTGGTGCAAACAGATACTCACCTCCCGTACTGGTGCAAACAGGTACTCACCTCCCGTACTGGTGCAAACAGATACTCACCTCCCGTACTGGTGCAAACAGGTACTCACCTCCCGTACTGGTGCTGTTAGAACAATGTCAGCGCCAGATCTCTCTAGGCTCGGCTGACCATGTTATGCCACGTGAGCCATGCAGCCAAATCACTGATAGGTTGCTGTGCTCCCAATTCTTTCGGATTTTCGAGGTTCATCCAAAGGAATTGAGAACACAGCTGCTCAATAGGGGCCGCTGACTGGGTGCAGTGCTCATCTGGCATTACCTGGTCACCCGAGCCTCGGGAGATCCAGTACTGACATCTCTGGATTGATCCCAGTATGAAAGGTCAGTTTCTATGGATTTATTTTTTTTACATTGGAGAATATAGGTTTTAAGAAGGAGTGATCAGAAAAGTGGAAAAACCCCTCTAATCATGCTGTAAAAAAAAGTTCTACAACTTTCTAATATACTTTGCTTCTCAATTCTTCTTTAATTAAAGGGAACCTGTCAGAATGATGGCGGTATAGTCCCAGTACAACAGTGTCCCACTGTTGAGATATTGAGCTACATCCATGCATGGAAGTGAATTACTGCAAGACAAATCATTTTTATTGTTGTACTGGGGCTTATACTGCCTTCACCCTGACAGATTACATTTACCGTATTTTTTGGTTTACAAGATGCCCCGGATTATAAGACGCACCCCAAATTTAGAGGAGGAAAATTGGAAAAAATAATTTTTAATCTTAAATTGAGGGTCCGTCTTATAATCCTAGTGTGTCTTAATCCTAATGCTTACTGGGGGGAGCGGCGGTGGTGGTGGAGCAGCTCAGGAAGGTCACAGGAGGCAGGGTCGGCGATGCTGCGGGCACGGAGGAAGGGGTGTTGTGTCTCAAAAGGGTCAGTGTATGGAGGGTTGTTGATACTGCGGCCTCGGGAGTGTTGTGGAAGCGGGTGCCATTGATCTGCCAGCGTGTTGCGAAGGTGTCACTGCAGTGGAGGGTCACAGGACGGAGTTTCGCTTTGGCGGTGGGCGCCTGATCTGACTGCGGACTCCACTGAATCGCCCGCGATTGACGCGATGGACTTCAAGAAAATGGCCACAGAGGCGGCGCGTGCGCAGAAAGGTCTCCACAGCCATTTTTTTTAAGTCCATCGCGTCAGTCTGCACATGTTCTGCCTCAGTAGCCATTTTCTTGAAGTTCATAACGTCAACCACGGGCGATTCAGTCAAGCCCTCAATTAGCTCAATGCATCTGCCGCGACACTGCAGTGACACCCTCAGTATCGCTGACCATGCCTCCTATGACCCCGCTCCAGCACCCCCATTTTACCTCCAGTTTTGGGTGAAAAAAAGTGCGTCTTATAATCCGGAAAATATGGCATATAGTGAGGAATTGAAACATAACATATATTAGAAAGTTGTAGAACTTTTTCATTTATAGCATGACAAAGCTTTATTTCTATTAAACAGTATAACTCTTTTAGTTGAAAATATCCCTATAACTCCTTCAAAACTATAGAAAGTATTTGCAAGGTTACAGAACAAACCTGTATATATATAATGCCGTGTAGAGGCAGTATAATGCTATTTTCTATGTCACTAAGGACGTTGGCTTCTCTTTTGCAGGACGCATATTACGTTGTGTGCGGTGCCCTGTGGCGTACCACAAGAGCGACAGCTGTTTGGCTGCCGGCAGCCTTAGCCTGTCTTCAGGCCTCATGATTTGCAGCAACCATTCCAAACGCAGCGGCCATTCATCCTGCGCAGTCAACGTGAGCTTCTGCTTTGTATGTGCGCGAGGTAAGCAATGTGACACGTGCAGTCATGTTCGGCGCTAACGTTTAGGGGACTAGCGGGTGTGATCTCATAGCACAGGATCCATCTTTCATACGTCCATGTGTTGTCCAGTTACACTCCAACCTACCAGGGTCAGAAATAAGTGGAGAAATGAGACATGTAATGCTAAAGGGGTATTCTAATCTCGTGGAGTGACGGCATACCACTTGGTCGGAGTGACGCCTGCAGTCCGCGAGATTATATTTTTAGGGACTGCAATGATAATGACAATTTGTAACCCTACCAAAATAGGAGGTAAACCATAAAGTGGCCACAGGAGGGCAGATGGGGGGGAATCTGAGAAATCCAAAAATTAACTTTGAACCTGGCCTTTTACCGAACAGCTCCAGCTCTAGATATGCACCTGCTGGGGGTTGTAGTGTCACATCTGACTACAGATTTCTGACCCATGATAAAATGATTGATTGGTTAGCTGTACTGTACGGTATATTGTACTGTACTGTATATTGATTGGTTAGCTGTACTGTACGGTCAACCACTGGGGTGGTATTAGGTGTGGGGGTATCTATCATGGGAAACTGAGGGATCTTAGATACATCTGTTCCTGTGTGCTCCCTGTGCATGTAATGTATGACCTGATGACAGACGATCATGAAGAGTTTCACGTTCATGTCTTGCTATGTATCCAGCCCTATTATTGGTTAATGTTAAATTACTATAGACCCTGACCAGATGAAGCCTGTAGAGTCTTTTATTCTTTATTCACATTTCTTCTTTTCTTTTTGTTGCTTTTTCATCTGTAATTATTATTATTTATTTATTTTTCATTTACAAATCCATCATTCATAATCGGCTTTACCGACAGCAATTACACTTGATAACAATAAGATCCCAACGTGGGCCGATTTCTGGCCATAAGAAACACCGTTAACCAAAAAAGAATTCACTAATGTATCCCAACGAGCATCAAAAAGAGTCTGAACTTTTCTACGTAAAGAATATTCGTATTCCGCAGTCATGTAATAGGATGTCGCTGTGTATTATGCAACCTAAATAAAGAGGAGGACACAGCTGCTTCTAATGATTTAAGGGGGGGGTCCTGTCCGTTATGAGAAATATATAAAAAGTGATAGTAGATGATCTTATAAGACTTTTCTCAAATATATGTTATTAGGAAATCAGATAATTTCACTCAATATTACAGAGAAACAGGTTTTACTTTCAGTTTATCAAAGTGGACACAAAATCTGAGAAGATTTTCATCTGGGAGATACCAGGTGTGAGGGGAGTAGCTCCTTCTATATTTTGAGGAATGGTAAATGGAGCATTGTGCTAGGATTCCCCAGGATCTGGTCTTATATTTCTCATAAATTCACAAAAAGTGAATTCACTAATGTATCCCAATCAGCAGCGAATTAGCATTTCGCAAATCAGGTGAAATTTTTTCCTCACCTCCAAACAGGAGCCTAAACTTTACTTCATACTGAATATATTTTTTTTATCCATTTAATAATCTGTCCCAGTGTATTATGCAGCCCAGATAAGAGAGGATACAACTGCTTGTCAAGGGTTACTGTGCAGAAAGAGGACACAGCTGCTTGTAAATGATTAATGTGCAGGAAGAGGACACAGCTGCTTGTAAAGGATTAATCTGCAGGAAAAGGACACAGCTGCTTGTAAAGGATTAATGTGCAGGAAGAGGACACAGTTGCTTGTAAAGGATTAATGTGCAGGAAGAGGACACAACTGCTTGTAAAGGATTAATGTGCAGGAAGAGGACACAGCTGCTTGTCAGGGGTTAATGTGCAGGAAGAGGATATAGCTGCTTCTCAGGAGTTAATGTGCAGGAAGAGGACATAGCTGCTTGTCAAGGGTTAATGTGCAGGAAGAGGACACAGCTGCTTGTCAAGGCTTAATGTGCAGAAAGAGGACAACTGGATATCAAGAGTTAATGTGCAGAAATAGGACACAGCTGCTTGTCAAGGGTTAAGGTGCAGAAAGAGGACACAGCTGCTTGTCAAGGGTTAAGGTGCAGAAAGAGGACACAGCTGCTTGTTAAGGTTTAATCTGCAGAGAGAACACAGCTGCTTGTCAAGGGTTAAGGTGCAGAAAGAGGACACAACTTGTTTCAAGGGTTAATGTGCAGAAAGAGGACACAGCTGCTTGTCAAGGGTAAGGTGCAGAAAGAGGACACAGCTGCTTGTCAAGGGTAAGGTGCAGAAAGAGGACACAGCTGCTTGTCAAGGGAAAAGGTCCAGAAAGAGGACACAGCTGCTTGTCAAGGGTTAATGTGCAGAAAGAGGACAGCTGCTTGTCAAGGGTAAATCCATTTTACATCTCTTCTTACTTCATACTGAATATAATTATGTAAGATAACCACACAAATCATGTGTATTTCCATGCTCTGCACTCCTGAGCTCCCCTCACACAGTGGTATCACAGTGGCAGGAAGCCTCACAAAGCCATTGAATAGTCTTCCATTATTAAAGGGCCAGAGCTTTTATCTCTAAATTTGACAGGACTTTCAATTTCTGAGGAAGCTGTTAATATATTTGTCTCTTTTCACTTGATGCAGTCTTCCAGGAGGGGGGATAGGTCTTCTTTTAAAGGGGATTTTCTCAACATCAAACATTTTTCAAACTTCAAAGTACTTGTAAAAACAAGCAACTTTGAATATTGCCTCTTATTAAGAATCCTCTTTGTTTATTCTATTGTGTACTGCTCTTTGCCTCGCTTACTGGTCACTTCTGCATTGTATCAGAGCTGGCCTGTGTCCTAGGCAAGGAGCGCAGTACTTAGAGGTTCTCTGCCATAGAGCTTGTAAGCGCTGCATTGAAGTGGGCTGGAGAGCTGGATCCAGGCAGCTTCAGTGATGCTGCATAGATATAGCTGTCTCTGCTTGCAGCTTCGGTGAGTGCTCTGTTCAGATCAGCGGCTCAGCCAAACTGTCGTTATTAGGAGTGCGCCGCCCCTGACAGCCCGCCGACACCCCCTGGACTAAATGTAATTTTTTTTTAATTCCAAAAAAAAAATTACATCAATAGCTCAGTAATAAAAGAGATACGTTCTAAAATTATCTATAAGGGCCTGATCCTGGGACAGGGGTTTATGCAGTAATTCTAGTAAAGTTAATGAACACTCACATCTTTCAGAGCTGATAGACCTGCTCAGGTCGTCTGTAGCTCAGCTCATGTGTAGCTCAGCTTGTCTGTAGCTCAGCTCATGTGTAGCTCAGCTCGTCTGTAGTTCAGCTTGTTTGTAGCTCAGCTCGTCTGTAGTTCAGCTTGTTTGTAGCTCAGCTCGTTTGTAGCTCAGCTCGTTTGTAGCTCAGCTCGTTTGTAGCTCAGCTCGTTTGTAGCTCAGCTCTTCTGTAGCTCAGCTCGTCTGTAGCTCAGCTCGTCTGTAGCTCAGCTCGTTTGTAGCTCAGCTTGTCTGTTGCTCAGCTCTTCTGTAGCTCAGCTCGTTTGTAGCTCAGCTCGTTTGTAGCTCAGCTCTTCTGTAGCTCAGCTCTTCTGTAGCTCAGCTCGTTTGTAGCTCAGCTCGTCTGTAGCTCAGCTCATGTGTAGCTCAGCTCGTTTGTAGCTCAGCTCGTTTGTAGCTCAGCTCTTCTGTAGCTCAGCTCGTTTGTAGCTCTTCTCTTGTGTAGCTCAGCTCGTTTGTAGCTCAGCTCTTGGGTAGCTCAGCTCGTCTGTAGGTCAGCTCGTGTGTAGCTCAGCTCTTGTGTAGCTCAGCTCGTCTGTAGCTCAGCTCATTTGTAGCTCAGCTCGTCTGTAGCTCAGCTCGTTTGTAGCTCAGCTCTTCTGTAGCTCAGCTCATGTGCAGCTCAGCTCGTGTGTAGCCCAGCTCATGTGTAGCTCAGCTCGTCTCTAGCTCAGCTCATGTGTAGCTCAGCTCGTGTGTAGCCCAGCTCATGTGTAGCTCAGCTCGTCTCTAGCTCAGCTCATGTGTAGCTCAGCTCATTTGTAGCTCACCTCGTGTGTAGCTCACCTCGTGTGTAGCTCAGCTCGTGTGTAGCTCAGCTCGTGTGTAGCTCAGCTCATCTGTAGCTCAGCTCGTGTGTAGCTCTGCGTGATGGCTCAGTGCGTCTTCATGGGGCAGAGACATGTCTCTTACTCTTGTCGTTTTTCCTAGACCTCTTTTTTCCATTGTGCTATAGGCCAGTAAGGAGTTGTCAGGTGTATCCGCTGTTCTCCTAATAAGCCTTATTGCAATGGTCAGTAGTTGGGTTCCCCTTTAGCATGTGCACGTGGCTCTCGGTTACCCCCTACAGTCAGAAAAGAAGACCTGTTAATCTTCTTTCCTTGAAGAAATTTCATGATTTTTGCCAAATAAAGGATTATGCTCTTCTTCTACCTTCTGGAGCGCACTTCTCCTCTGCCTCCTGCTTGCTGAGGGGAAATCAGTGCGCTCCTGATGACTGGCAACTCCAAACCTCCGCACAGCTCAGCCCGACCTGCGCTCTCTCATGCCGCAAGCAGAAGACACATTGCAGCATTGGATGAGTCCCAGAGATCCGGCCTGCAGCAGAGCAGCACTCACAAGCTCTATAACTTGTAAGAGCTGCGCTCTCTCAGCCTAGTAAACCGGCCATTGCTGGTAGACGGCAGAGGTGGTCAGTAACCTGAGCAACAGGCCTTAAAGTATAAAATTACAAATCCTCCCAATCTTGAGGCCGCAGATAATTTTTTTTTTTAATTAGAGGTAAGTTGCAAAGTTGCTGTTTTTACAAGCACTTTGCATCTTTGCACATGTAAGAAGATGAGGAAACCCATTAATTTCTGTTATCGAAAGACTTCAAGTTCTCACTAGACGGATTTTCCAGCTCTATGAATGTTTTTAACATTACTGGAGTAATACTCTCCTTACCAAGCACTGGTGCTCCCTGGTTCAGTGGTCACGTGGAGCGCTGCTCTCCTCCTTGACTGGCGAATACTTTCTCTCGGGTCTCGGAGAAGAGCAGCGCTTGTCTGGTGGCTTCTACTTTTTCATTTTGCATTTGATGAGGACCTCCGCCCTTGGACCTCCACCACCGGTTACAACTTCTAACACGATGCCACAGTTTAAAGGGCGCTTTACACGCAGCGATATCGCTAGCTCGTTGTAGCTCAGCTCGTCCGTAGCTCAGCTCGTCTGTAGCTCAGCTTGTCTGTAGCTCAGCTCGTCTGTAGCTCAGCTCGTTTGTAGCTCAGCTCTTCTGTAGCTCAGCTCGTGTGTAGCCCAGCTCATGTGTAGCTCAGCTCGTCTCTAGCTCAATTCATGTGTAGCTCAGCTCGTCTGTAGCTCAGCTCGTGTTTAGCTCAGCTTGTCTGTAGCTCAGCTTGTCTGTAGCTCAGCTCGTCTGTAGCTCAGGTCGTCTGTAGCTCAGCTCTTGTGTAGCTCAGCTCTTGTGTAGCTCAGCTCGTCTGTAGCTCAGCTCATGTGTAGCGCAGCTCGTCTGTAGCTCAGCTCATGTGTAGCGCAGCTCGTCTGTAGCGCAGCTCGTGTGTAGCTCAGCTCATGTGTAGCTCAGCTCACGTGTAGCTAAGCTCTTGTGTAGCTCAGCTCTTGTGTAGCGCAGCTCGTCTGTAGCTCAGCTCATGTGTAGCGCAGCTCGTCTGTAGCTCAGCTCGTCTGTAGCTCAGCTCATGTGTAGCTCAGCTCGTGTGTAGCTCAGCTACACTCAGATATTTGGGAAACGGACGACGTGTCAACAATCAACGATTTGGTGAGTATTTTGCATCGTTAGCGGTCGCTCGTACGTGTCACACGCAACGACTTCGCTAACGAGACCGGATGTGCGTCACGAATTTTGTGACCCCCCCCAACGACATCTCATTAGCGATGTCGTTGTGTGTAAGGCGGCCTTTAGACTCCTCTGGTGTTGGCTTATTTCACTGAGAACATAAGGATTGGCAGTAGAAAATCGGACATGCTGGATCCTTATCTCCCCCAATATCTTCTGTTGGAGGAGTGTCGGGAGACCCCATTACACATTAGACTGTATGCTGAACCTACCAATGTCAGCGGTTATGGCAAATGTTTGTATAATTTATACGGGGCATTAAAGGACTGTTGTTAATAACGCTCATCGCACAATTATCTTGCCATGGAAAAAAGCTGAAGATCACCCGCCAAAGGAGCAAAACACTGGTTCATTGGGTGAAATCGTGAAAAAAGATGATCATTCTTGGCAGCACATCGTCCTGTGTAAACAGGACTTGTGCTGCCAAGAACTATGGGAGCCTATGTGCTAGTATAGAGCGCTCATTGCACATCGATCACTGTATAAACAGGCTGGTAACGTCTTCATGACCTTTGACGCATATTTACGTCAAAGGTCGGGTCTTTGCCTTTGATGCGAGCTCACATACTGAGCCCACATCTTTCCCTGCACATGCCGACTGATGTGATCAGCCGTCGAGCCTCTAACAGCCGCAAGTAGATTGGAAGATCCACCTCCCGTTGTTAACCAGTTAAATCCCGCTGTCAGTCTCTGACAGCGGGATTTAATATGCGTCGGTGGGGATCGCGCCATTCCCCACTCACATTGGCACTCCGGCGATGTGATTGTAGGGTGCAGATGGGCTGTCATGATAGCCGGGGTTCAACATATGACCCCTATGTTTATCATGACGATCTTCCTGTGAACACCGGCTCTCAACAACATTCATAAGAGATCATGATTTCTGCTGTACAGAGCGGTGCTGATACCCTGCTCTGTGCAGCACAAGCTAGTGAACGATCACAGTTTCAAGTCCCCTAAGGGGACTAGTAAATAAATAAAAAGGGAAAAATTACGTTTTTAAAATAGGAAAAAAAACAACAAAAAAGTTTAAATCACATCCCCTTTTGTCCCATTGAAAATAAAACAATTAAAAATATACACATATCTGGTATCGCTGCTTTCAGAAATGTCCAATCTATCAAAATATAAAATAAATTAATTCAATCAGTAAACCGTGTAACAAAAAAAAGAAATCAAAATGACAGAAATGCATTTTTTTGTTGCCGCAACATTGCAGTAAAATACAATAAGATACAATCAAAGCAATATATCTACCCAAAAATGGAATCAGTAAAACATCAGCTCAAGACGCAAAAAATAAGCCATCACTGATCCTGAAAAATAAAATTGTTATGGATCTCGGAAAATGGAAACAAAAGCAAAATTATTTATTTATTTTTTTTACAAACTTCAATTTTTTTTCCACCCATTAAATTAAAAGTAAAACTATACATGTTTGGTGTCTATGATCCCCTACTGATCTGGGGAATCGTATTGCCTGGTCAGTTTTACCATATAGGGTACGTGGCAAATAAAAAAACAATAGTAAAATTCCCCTTATTTTTCAATTTCACTGCACTAGGATTTTTTTTTTCTGATTTTGCAGTACATTATATAGTTAAATGAATGGTGTCATTCAAAAGTACAACTCGTTCCGCGAAAAATCAAGCCCTAATACGGCTATGGGGACAGAAAAATAAAAAGTTATTGCTCTTGAAAGAAGAGGAGGAAAAAAAACAAAAAATGACAAGGTCATGAAGGGGTAAAACGACTGCCAATCGCTCCTTGTAAACAGATTTTTAGGACTATTATGACTTGATGGCTTCTCAATATATGATTGGTGCCCCCACCACTAGTCCTATGACTGAAGGTGCAGCATTCTCCCCTTCTAAAGGCCGCTTTACACGCAACGACATCGCTAACGTAATGTCGTTGGGGTCACGGACTTCGTAACGCACATCCGGCCTCGTTAGCAACATCGTTGCGTGTGAAACGCAGGAACGCCGTTAACGATCAAAATGACTCACCTTATCGTTGATCGTTGACGCGTCGTTCTAATCCCAAATATCGTTGCTGTTGCAGGACGCAGGTTGTTCGTCGTTCCTGAGGCAGCACACATCGCTATGTGTGACACCTCAGGAACGAGGAGCTACATATCGTACCTGCGGCCGCCCGCAATGAGGAAGGACGTGGGCGGGATGTTCCCCCCGCTCATCTCCGCCTCTCTGCTTCTATTGGACGCCTGCCGTGTGATGTCACTGTGACGCCAAACGTGACCTTTTAGAAAGGAGGCGGTTCGCCGGTCACAGCGACGTCGCAGGGAAGGTAAGTCCGTGTGACGGGTCCTAGCGATGTTGTGTGCCATGGGCAGCGATTTGCCTGTGACGCACTACCGACGGGGGCGGGTACGCTCGCTAGCGATATCAGTACCGATATCGCAGCGTGTAAAGTGGGCTTTAGTATTTCCTGCACAGGTCACTCTGGAGCGTTGTCTTTGTCCCATGCTGTCAGCTTCAATAGCTGGAATGGATCCATGCAACAGTTCCCGGCTCATCGGGATGCTAAGAAGGGTGACACTTCATTCTCAGGATCATTGGGGGTCCAAAATAATCATTAGAGTCCCTCTTTCATAGGCCATTTCGAGCTTCGTGGACAGGGTGGCATCCTTTCTCCCGTTCTGGACGATCCCCTTATTAGGCCAAGCACACACGGCATGAAAATTGGACCAAGTGTGATGCGATAAAACATCGCATTCCACTTGGACCAATATTAGCCTGTGTGTCAGCACCCATGAGCGATTATTTTCTCAGCCCGAATCGGACCGAGAAAACAATCGCAGCATGCTGCGACTATAATGCAAAACTCTTTCTCTCGCACCCATTCAAGTCTATGGGGCGAGAGAAAAATCGCTCTGCACTCGCGGTACACCGGTGTACCGCGAGTGCAGGGCAAGAATGGCAATAGCCGGCAACAGAGGAGAGAGGGAGATAAATCTCTCCTCTCCTCCTCAGCGGCGGCCCGCCCCTCCTCAGAGCTGGCCCGACCCCCGCAGCTGTGGTCCAATCGCATGATCAGACCTCAGTCGCAGGAACACTCGCATGACTCTCTGCTCCTGCTGTGCTGCCAGCGTGAGCCGAGTGTCATGCGAGGATGGCATTAGTCCCCGTGTGGCCCCGGCCTTAGCCGTATTCCTCCCTGGAGTAATCTAGAGCCACGTGCTTATGCTGACATCACCATTTTCTTCATACCATTCTTTTTGAGTCATGTTTTTTCTTTCCATTTGCTCATTGTCTGTTTTTTTTGTTTGTTCCTCCCTCCTGTTCCTCGAGCCTCCACCTCCCCTCACCCTGTGTTGATCCTTGTGGAATCATGGGTGCTTTCATTGACCGCATCTCTCTGTTTGTTTTGTATAGGGCTGATAGTTCAGGATTATACCCTGGTCAGTTCTATGTCCTTTAAGTCCCACTATCTTCTGAATGACTCAAAGCGTGCAGAGTTGATGAAAATACCTATGATTCCTTCCTCCTCGCCAGCTTTCCTAAAGAAATCTGAGAAAGGTAACTGTAAAATAGCTTTTCCCCCTATTGAAATCCCTTATATCTGCATTTCATCTTTTTCCGTTCTAAAGCCATTAAATCTCTCCTCCTGCCTGGCACCGGCTGCGCCTGCTCTGCCTTTCTGCTTTGCACGCCAAGTGACGTTGTAATGAATGGCGTTTTACGTTTTGGGTGTGATTTTTATTTCCTTTTTTTTTCCCTCTTTTCTTTGTGTGCTTTATAAAACAGCTTTTAAGGGCTTAAAATAATTCTACCTCATCTTTGTCTATTGAGCAAGACTCATTTTGCGTAAATCCTACTGTAACATCCACTTCTCAAAATTTCCACACGGGTTTTCAATAATCACAGGGTTCCAGTAGGCGAGGGTCTCTTTCTGAAGATTAGGGGGGTAGTGTGACCTCAAATAAAAGGATGGTGGGTTTCTAGGACTTCCATACTGATGACCTATTTTTTAGGATAAAGTAAAAAGACTGAGGGCACTTCCCAACACACAAGTGTGAACAGCTGTATACTGGACATGAGATATATTTTAACAAAGAAAGAGACAATTGCACTCTGAAATGCTAAGAGATGTTAACAGAAAATACATATACAAATTGAGATACTTAGCATATAAAAATGGCCAGTTTTATGTGAGCCCAACAGCCAACGTCAAGGCGTATCTCTAAATGTTGGGTCCCGATTTACTCTAATGACTCTCTTTGGGTTAAAAAAAACTCCTCTAATTTATGGGCGGATAGGAATGAAGTAATAAAGGGTTAAACTCGCCTAAAGCTGATGAGAAGGAGTGCTCAATCAGAAGGCATGATCCTATAATCTAAGTATATTGACTGATGGCACATACTAAAGGCCCTGTCACACACACACACACACACACACACACAGAGATAAATCTGTGGCAGATCTGTGGTTGCAGTGAAATTGTGGACAATCAGTGCCAGGTTTGTGGCTGTGTACAAATGGAACAATATGTCCATGATTTCACTGCAACCACAGATCTGCCAAAGATTTATCTCTGTGTGTGACGGGGCCTTAACACACAAGTGTGAACAGGTGCAAACTGAGCAAGAGATATATTAATAAATAGACAGTTGCTATTAACAAGGAATATAGGTGTCACGCTGTACCAAGGGTTAGTAAGACGCAGTACTGCGTATTCCCCACTAGGTGGCAGCAAAGTAGTGAAGGAGAGACAAAGTCACACTGTAACAGAAAGGCAGCTGGAGTACAGCAGAGTAACTTCAGCAGGCAGTTAACAGGCGAACCACCAGGGGGCAATAGAGTAGTCAAACAGTCAGGGTCTAGCCAGAAAAGTCAAGTCACTGCAAAGGGAGGGATCAATATCAAGTCAGAAAACAGAACCGAGTCGGAAGTCGGAAGATCAGGTATGCAGAGGGACACACAAAAAACAGACAGGAGCAGGCAGGAAGTCAGGGACCGGGACAGGCAGACGAACGGGGAAGGGTACAAGTCAGGACACAGTAGCAGGGAGGCAGGCCAGATCGGGAACACTCACCAGAGCCAGTATACAAGCTGCAAGGCAGAAATATCCCTGGCACTGACCCATAGAGAGGCAAGATATAGCATCCTGGGTTCCAGAACGAGGCAAGGGAAGTTAACCCCTGACATGACCAGGCCAGAGCTGGGTGTAACCACAGCAGGGAAAAGCCAGCCTGGATCATGACAATAGGAATATGAACATGCATTACTGCTAAGAAAACAACTAGAAAAATTGAGATACTTAGCATATAAATATGGCCAGTTTTATGTGAGCCCAACAGCCAGCGTCAAGGTGTATCTCTTAATGTTGGATCTGCTCTGATGCCTCTCTTTGCGCTTAAAAAACCTCCCTTTTATGGGCGGATAGGAACCTACTCATAAAGGGTTAAAATTGCCTATGGCTGATGAGAAGAAATGCTCAATCAGAAGGCATGACCCCATAATCTAAGTAAAAAGACTGATGCCACTTTCTAACATGCAAGTGTGAACAGGTGCATACTGAGCATGAGATACATTAACAAAGAATCAGTTGCGCTCTGAAATGTAAGAGATGTTAACAATGAATATAGGAGTATGAACATGCATTATTGCTAAGAAAATACACACAAAAATTCAGATACTTCACACACATATAAATATATATTTTTTTAACCCAAAAAGAGGCATGCGAGTAGATACTGACCCAACATTAAGAGATATGCCTTGATGCTGGCTACTGTGCTCACATAAAACTGGCCTTTTTTATATGCAAAGTATCTCAATTTCTCTATGGGTCATTCCGTGTCAAGTGGACCAGTTTTAAAAATCGTCCCCACTCGACGTTCTCCGATTTTGCTGAAAATTTATAAGGATATACATGTATGTTTAAAAAGAGGTTCTGTAAATCTTTAGGGCCAGATCTCAAATATATTGGGCACTGTTGACCTTTCACTGGAGGCCCCCCCCCAAGCCTGCGGCTTCAGCTAAGAGGATTTTGCAAACTTTGGCACATAGCCAGTTCTATACTGGCTATGATGCTGAAATTTGGCATACTAGCTCAACTTTTGCTGCTAAACGCGATAAAATTATTACCGGCTATGACAAAACAATATTTCGGCCGCAATTTTGTGTCAAAGTAGCTTGTAAAACGCCTCGCATAAAATTTATGCCTAACTTTGCCCATATATAACTCAAGACCAAAAACCAATAGGAACTGGTGCTTTGCCCTGTACAACAAACATCTTCATGACTTTGCATTGCTGCAATATCGCGGTCAAAGCATATGTATTTGTGGAAATATTCACACCCACATATGATGGAAAACTTAAAACCGAATTTTACCTATTTTTAGGTCAAATTTCCCAAAAAGGGTACCCCTAAAATATATTAATTCTGTTATCATTTGAAAGAGCACATTTTTCTCTACAAGGATCATTGGGGGTTTTTTTTGGAGTCTCTCCATTTAAGAAAAGAAAAATGCCACTGAACATGGTGTTATTTATTAATACGCAATGAATGGTAACTGCACTATTCAAACCCTTGCGTTGGTCCATGGTGGTTATACCACAACCAATTCCCTAAGAATTGGTATTATAATCCTATTAAGAATTGTAATAATGCTGTCTTTCGAGAATTGGCAGCCCCATCGCCTAGGAGCCATGGCCGATAGCCGTGCAAGGCCAGCCGCGGGTGGTCTCTTTATCGCAGGTTCCAAAGCCTGAGGGTGGGTGTCTTTGCCTAGGATCCCAAGCCTAATATTGGGTATCTTTTGTTGGTTCCCAAGCCATAATGTTCAGTCTAAGGCTCTGTGCGCACTAGTGCGTTTTACCCGCGGATTTACCCGCGGATTTGCCGCGGAAATTTCTTGAGAAATGTCTGCAATCTTTGTGCAGACATTTCCCAGCAAATTCTATGGTTCCCAAGCCATAATGTTCAGTCTAAGTAAGTGGTCTGGAATCGTTGCTGAATTTGCAATGAAAGATGAAGGGTCATTTGACACCCTTGTTGCAGTCCACACTTTCTTAACAGTAATTGTGGAGTATCTCAAGACTCTCATCAATGGGATTCATCATAACATTCATAACATTCATAACAATGAAAAAAACCCCAATGATCCTTGTAGAGAAAAATGTGCTCTTTCAAATGATAACAGAATTAATATATTTTAGGGGTACCCTTTTTGGGAAATTTGACCTAAAAATAGGTAAAATTCGTTTTTTTTAAGTTTTTCATCATATGTGGGTGTGAATATTTCCACAAATACATATGCTTTGACCGTGATATTGCAGCAATGCAAAGTCATGAAGATGTTTGTTGTACAGGGCAAAGCACCAGTTCCTATTGGTTTTTGGTCTTGAGTTATATATGGGCAAAGTTTGGCATAAATTTTATGCGAGGCGTTTTGCAAGCTACTTTGACACAAAATTGCGGCCGAAATATTGTTTTGTCATAGCCGGTAATAATTTTATCGCGTTTAGCAGCAAAAGTTGAGCTAGTATGCCAAATTTCAGCATCATAGCCAGTATAGAACTCTAATGGCTATGTGCCAAAGTTTGCAAAATCCTCTTAGCTGAAGCCGCAGGCTTGGGGGGGGGCCTCCAGTGAAAGGTCAACAGTGCCCAATGTATTTGAGATCTGGCCCTAAAAATTTACAGAACCTCTTTTCAAACATACATGTACATCCTTATAAATTTTCAGCAAAATCGGAGAACGTCGAGTGGGACCACTGGTCCACTTGACACGGAATGACCCGCATGTATTTTTTCATGCTTAGTTGGCACTTTCTAACATGCAAGCGTGAACAGGTGCAATCAGTCTTTTTACTTAGTTTATGGGGTCATGCCTTCTGATTGAGCACTTCTTCTTATCAGCCATAGGCAATTTTAACCCTTTATGAGTAGGTTCCTATCCGCCCATAAATTGGAGGTTTTTTTAAGCCCAAAAAGAGGCATTAGAGCAGATAGGGACCCAACATTAAGAGATACGCCTTGATGCTGGCTGCTGGGCTCACATAAAACTGGCCTTTTTTATATGCAAAGTATCTCAATTTTTCTATGTATTTTCTTAGCATAAATGAATATTGGTATTATATTCATTATTAACATATCTTAGAATTTCAAAGTGCAGCTGCCTCTTTCTTTGTTACCATTTTTAGGATAAAGTCATCAATATCCGATTGTTTTACCAAACCCAGTGTTTTGGGATTTTTTCTTTTTGTAGTCAGAATGCAATCAAATTCGGAGGTTACACAGCGTTTCTTGAGGTGTTTGTGCAGATTCCTCAGATGCAAGGAGAAGTAATCGCTGCACGCTCATTTCTCGGTCAGATGAAGTATTTTATATCTGTGGAATAACGCAGTAGTGCTTCAAGATTGCGACAAAAGGTGACGTTTCGACTCAAATGGCGCCCTAGGTGCCGTTTAGCACTGTGAGACTTTTGAGAAAGGTTCATGCAAATCGAAACATCACCTTGGAGGACGACTGCATTTTTCCATCACTTCTACCAAATACTTCACCTTAGCAAGAATTGAGCGTGCAGTGAATACTTCTTACTTTTTGCAGTGCCAGGCACAGTCTCTACAGAATGTACTGGATGGGTCATCAGTAGAAAAAGTCCCAAAAAATCCCTTTAAATTTAACAAACATAGGGTAAAGTTTAACAAATAGGACGGGACAGATAGTATAGGTTGGGACGGGAACGACAGGACGAGTTGCGGTACAGCAGATAGGGAATAAGGTAGGATAGGATTGGAGAGATGGATAGAGAACGGGGGACAGAGTGAAACATGATATAGGAGGGATGCGGAATGAATAATGTAGATAGGATGAGATAGTAGGGATGGGATGCATATGGTGGAAGGGTTGGATGGCACTGAAAGGATTGGGGGACAGGAAGGTACTGATAAATGGGGGATGGATATGATAGGGAGTATTGGATGGAATGGATCAGCTTTAAGGTCGATTAGTTCTAGTTACAAGGCTGGACAGTGCCCATTAGCATTGTTTCCTATTTGTGTGTCCGGCTTTCTGCAGGTTCTGATCTCTTTAGCTTCCTTGTGCTGGTCAGACAGTAATAAAGTAACGTTTTTAGTACGAGGAGGCACTGATAGATGGGGATGGATACATTAGGGGGTGTTGGATGGAATTGATCAGCTATAAGGCCGATTAGTTCTAGTTACAAGGCTGGACAGTGCCCATTAGCATAGTTTCCTATTTGTCTGGCCGGCTTTCTGCTGATCTCTTTATCTTCCTTGTGCTGGTCAGACGACAATAAACTAACGTCTTTGGTACACGAAGGCACTGATAGATGGGGGATGGATATGATAGGGGGTGTTGGATGGAAATGACCAGCTATAAGGCCGATTAGTTCTAGTTCCAAGGCTACACAGTGCCCATTAGCATAGTTTCCTACCTGTCTGCTGGTTCTGATCTCTTTATCTTCCTCGCGCTGGTCAGACAGTTATAAAATAACGTCTTCCTATGTCCATCCCGACTTGTTTGCAGAGCCAATTATTTTCAGCCCTCTGCTTGCGCTCCCTGCTCCCGGCTTGATGCTGAATCCGCTATATGTAAGCTCTGTTGATGTTCATTTTGTGGCTTATCCTCTATATTTCCTCTAATATCTGGATCACGAGGTCATACGGGTGTGGAACCACAAAGAGGAAATATAATTTTGCTGGTAATGGATAGGATTTGCGCACAAATGGTACTGGAGAAGCTATTTGGTGGGCGGTGGTGATGGCATCTTCTCACGTGGTGTGGCAAAATCCAACGATGGTCCTAAAATGACCGATATCAGGACAAATCTGCCAATATGATACTTGGTGGGACGATTATTTGTAAACAGAATCATTTTACCGTCATGGAAAAATAATTGTATAAAGGCGTATTCTGGTAAAACAAGGAGTTCTCAGCTGTCCACAACAGGGGTCTGGCTGCCGAAATTCCCGAAGATGGCCTGTTAGGTGGAAGCGGCAGTGCACATGCTCGTCCTCACTCTTTTCCTTCTTTAGGCACTGTGCTCTGTTATCTCCAACAGTCCTATAGACAATAACAGACAGTCCTATAGACAATAGCAGACAGTCCTATAGACAATAGCAGACAGTCCTATAGACATGTTTGGATCCGCGGTCGAGCATGGCCACTGCAGCTGCAATTAATCAGAATTTCTCCATTTTGATCATTCGTGGGAGTCCCAATGTGGGGACTCCCACCATTCTAAAAGTTATAACCCATCTGATGGATAAGTGATTACTTTTATTTTTACCAGAAGACCCCTTTAATTATATCTTACCTTTTAGACACAAATCATAAAACAAGGATTCTCGGCTTTCTATGTAGAACATAATGGCACATGTTGTAAATCACTGTTGAAGGCAGTTTTTTTGCTACTTGATGAGAAAATTAAAGCACTGTACTCCCACCATGTCATCATATAGTCTGAATGGGTTTTTGAGGCTTACTATATGGATGACCAATGCTTAAGATAGGTCTTCAATATCAGATCGATGGGGGTCTGACACCCTGCACCCCCTCTGATCAGCTGTTACTGACAGATGTAAACAGAGAAAGGAGCTAAATCAGATAGATGGGGGTCCGACACCCAGCATCACTCACCAATCAGCTGTTACCGGCAGCGCCTGGATATAAACAGTATACAGAGCTGGAGCAGCATAGCGCCACACACTGCCCAGTGGCTGTTCCTGGGTACTACATACAGTTTCTATTCACTTCAAGAATGGCCACTATACTGTGTATGGAGCAGTACTGTTCAGCCCCTTTCTCTGTGTACATTTAGCCGCTGCCAGTAACAGCTGATTGGTGGGTGATGGCGGGTGTCGGATCCCCATCTATTTATTCCCACATAAGTTGCAAGCTGTTGGGCTGTTGGACCCCCCGATTTGATGTTAATAACCTATATTAAAAAGTAGCCATCATTTTATATATATATATATATATATATATATATATATATATATACACATACACTGTATATATGAAAAGTATACATGAAAATAAAAAACTGTGTAATATATCTTATCAGATATATCTGCTTCCTTCTCCTCCAGGACTGATCCTTCATTCCTTAAATTCTTAAGTCAGAGGTCAAATATGTATTCAGTGAAGACAGATTTTCCAATTACCGAGATACGAGATGACAGTTGGTGCTAATAAAGTTCTACAGAACCTGCAACAGAATGTCTCTAGCTCCTCCCCTTGCCATATAATTTTAAAAGCACCAACTGCCATCTCCTGTCTCAGTAATGGGATGTTTCTAGCTCCTCACCTCTCCATAGAATTTAAAAGCACCAACTGCCATCTCCTTTCTCAGTAATAGAATGTCTCTAGCTCCTCCCCTCTCTATAAAATTTTAAAAGCACCAACTGCCATCTCCTCTCTCAGTAATAGAATGTCTCCAGCTCCTCCCTCTCCATAGAATTTAAAAGCACCAACTGCCATCTCCTCTCTCAGTAATGGGATGTCTCCAGCTCCTCCCTCTCCATAGAATTTAAAAGCACCAACTTCCATCTCCTATCTCAGTAATGGGATGTCTCTAGCTCCTCCCCCTCCATAGAGTTTTAAAAGCACCAACTGCCATCTCCTATCTCAGTAATATGATGTTTCTAGCTCCTCCTCTCTATAGAGTTTTGAAAGCACCAAGTGCCAACTGCTATCCCCATAATAGGAATATCTGTCTTCACAAAATATATATTTTACCCATGAATTGAGAATTTTAAGAATGGAAGATCAGTCCAGAGAGACAGGGAAAGAGACAGACAGGGAAAGAGACAGAGAAAGAGACAGACAGGGAAAGAGACAGACAGGGAAAGAGACAGACAGGGAAAGAGACAGACAGGGAAAGAGACAGACAGGGAAAGAGACAGACAGGGAAAGACACAGAGAAAGAGACAGACAGGGAAAAAGACAGACAGGGAAAGAGACAGGGAAAGAGACAGACAGGGAAAGAGACAGACAAATACACAGGGAAAGGGAGAGACAAACAAAGACAGAGAGACAGAAAAATAGACAGACTGGGAAAGAGACAGACAGACCTAGAGACTGATACAAAGACAGACAGACAGAGACAGACATGGATAGAGACAGACAGACACACAGACAGACAAAGAGATACAGAGACAGACAGACAGAGATATAGCGAGAGACAGACAGACAGACATACAGAGACTGGGACAGAGACAGTTACTATCCCGGGCGACGCCGGGTAATACAGCTAGTAAAATATATTGTAGAGTTGCTTATTTTCATGTTTACTATTGATTTATAAAATAAAATAAATTATGATGACTGTTACTTTACGCATAGGACATCATTATGACAAGCCTGGAAAACCCTTTTTAAAGGAACGCTAAACCTAAAAAATGCCCCAAACATATATCCCAGGTCTTCCTTTTAGTTTCTGCTTTTGCTTAGATCTTATTTTGTCTACATTCAAAATTGTGAAAATATATAAAGAAGTATATATGATCTGCCACATCCTCCCTTCTCCTAGTTGTCCCATGTCTGACTGCAGCAGGAGCCTCCACCCTTCTGCATTGTCTGCAGTAGCACATAAAAGACTATCAGCCACTATGAAAGTCAATGAAATAACCTCAGAGGTATTTGCAGGATTTTCTACAAGATGTATCTGTTTTGTAAACATACAGAAAATCCTGTAAACAGTGAGGCTCAGAATACCGGAGCTCCGGGACTGTTCCCTCCAGGTTTAGTGTTCCTTTACCTTCCTGTGTGTTACTACGGTTCTGACATTTCTAGATTTGGTTCCTTGGTTCTCCCAGGTGTTTGTTTGTTTTTTTTTTGCTTGTGTATTGTTTTATGATTATTTGCGCCTTTGATCAGAGGGTACAAGACTGTAATTAGTAATGTCCCCTTTTCATCAAGGCGTCAGCAAGTGCCCAAAAATTGTGCTTGGAACTCGTGATTTCACCTTTCAACATCATTTTACTGTCCAGGTATCAGCTGCATAAAAGCTCGGGTATTTGTATAAGTCTTCTGCGTCACATCTCCCCGGAAGCCCCTGCCGCTTCAGTGTCTGCTCCAACCACAAAACGAACCTTCCAAAATCCAAAGTTCATTATCAGGAGCCGACATGAGGAATCGGGGATCAGTTACATCAGTAGTAACATTGGGGCGCTTCATGCCCCCTGGGGCTGTAAAGGATGTCATTTGGCATCAGTGGGGTTAATCATTGGCAAAGTAACTTGACCTTTTATGCAGAGATATCGGGGTGTAAAGTGATGTTCAGGGGTGAGCCCCTTCACTTGTTAATCCGTCCTGACCACGGTGAAAAACACCTAAATGAAGTGGTGTAAAAACCCGAACTCCATAACACTATAGTTACGGAGGTTTTAGATGTTCGCTACTAGTTTATTTTTAAAGGGGTTGTCCAGGATTTTGATATGGATTATCAGATCAGTGGAGGTTCGATATATGACACCCCCCCAGGTCCTACAGTGACTGGTCTTGGAGCCAAAAAAACATAGCTAGCTGCAGTACCAAGAATGGCCACTAGTTGGTGCACAGAGTTTTGCTACTCTGGTTCCATACACTGTGTACCTCCTGCCGGTAATAGCTCGGTGGTCTCGGGTGTCGGACCCCCTCACCAATCTGCTATTCTATGGATACAAACAACCCCTTTAAACCTACACTCGTAGCAGTAAATTTAATCTCCTCTTTTGCTTTGCAACCTTTTTATTGATGGGGGCTGCTCCAGACACCCAAGAGAGTTACCATTACACCTTAATCGGAGGTCTTAATAAAGTTGTCTGTTTATCCGAGGAGGCGGCAAACTGCTGTGCTGTGACTCCTGTCCAGCCGCCTTCCACCCCTCCTGTCTCAACGTGGAGATGCCACAAGGGTCGTGGAGCTGCAACGACTGCAGGACTGGAAAGAAGCTGCACCACAAGCAGATCGTGTGGGTTAAGCTTGGGAATTACAGGTAAGTGCTCGCCATATTGTATATCTTACTTGAGTCTATGAAAAGGTAATGAGTTGCAATGAAAAGTATTCAGAAGCTTCATGGGCGGGGGACACAGGAACCTTCATGGGCGGGGGACACAGGAACCTTCATGGGCGGGGGACAAAGGAACCTTCATGGGCGGGGGACACAGGAACCTTCATGGGCGGGGGACACAGGAACCTTCATGGGCGGGGGACACAGGAACCTTCATGGGCGGGGGACACAGGAACCTTCATGGGCGGGGGACACAGAGACTTCATGGGCGGGGGACACAGAGACCTTCATGGGTGCGGGACACATGAACCTTCATGGGCAGGGGACACAGGAACCATGGGACATGTTCCTCAATTGGTGTCCAAATTTTGTGACCCCACGAATGGTCACCTTCAATGCTCTGGTGATTCCATGATCCCAGGTGGTCATGAGAGCTAGACACGAACCAACATGTCCCATGGTTCCTGCATCTCCCAGTGAAGGCTACAAGAAAAGAATCTTATGGTAAGTCCCCCCAAAAAAATCTTTTCTTTGTCGCTCCATTCGGAGACCCAGACAATTGGGTGTATAGCTTCTGCCTCTGGAGGCCACACAAAGTATTACACTTTTAAAAAAGTGTAACCCCTCCCCTCTGCCTATACACCCTCCCGTGGATCACGGGCTCCTCAGTTTGCCTGTCAGGGGTTAGGGCGGGATTGCCGACATGACGTCGGCTTTGAGGGCTGGAGCATCTTGCATGTTTCCCTCCCCCCTCATTGACCACTGTGGGGACTCCAGATTCCCGCTCTTTGCTAGCGCCGCCCCCCCCCCTCCCTGAGAGCTCCAGTGGCCATTTTTTAGCATTCTGCCGGTGGATGCTACTCAGCAGCAAAGCTCTGCAGCTCCGGGGGATCCACGACAGGGAATCTGGAGGACACACTCCGCTCGTTAGCGGTTAGTAAGCCACACCGGTCACCCGGTGCTGGTCCCCCTAGGGTGCCGGGATATATATATATATATATAATAGATATATATATTTGTTCGGAAAGGCTGTATACCCTTTTCCTATATACCCTCAGTGGTCACTCTCCTAAGAGACAACAGCATGTCGTCCACAAGGAGCAAAGCTACTAAGGCACAGATTTTTTTTTCGCGGCCTGTACCTCTTGTGGGGCTATGTTGCCTGCGGGATCCACCTACCCTCACTGTGGTCAATGCTCGACTCCTGCCACGCTTGCTTAGCCGGAGCCTAGGGCACTTGTGGGCCCCTCGGCTCATGTAGATCCCCCTGCTCCCCCTGAGCAGGCTGCAGGGACAGAGTGACCGTCGTTGGCCTCTTTCGCTGAGAAACTCTCTCAGTCACTTTCTCAGTCCATTGCACAGTCTATGGACAAATGGTCATCTAAGCTGCTTGAGGCTTTGCAGTCCAGACCGGGCCCTTCACAGGCCCCGGCCCCTGTTAGTCTGTCTCCTCCAGGCCCTTCTCGGTCCGCGCCGCAGCGAGCTCCCAGGATAGCCCCTAGGCCCCAGGCGGAGGACTCCTGCCCGGACCGCAGCCCCAGACCGGCTAAGCGGCCTCGCTGGGACTCTTCCCCGGCCTCCTCACGCTGCTCTGGATCCCAGCTTGAGGACTCTCAGGACGACGAGGCGGACGTGGGAGCTCAGGGCTCTGACCCTGACTTCGCCCTTAACCTTGATACCCCTGAGGGGGACGCCTTAGTAAATGATCTCTCACCACCGCCTCCTCCTGCAGAGGAGTCGGCTTCTCAGCAGGAGAAACACCAATTTCGATTCCCCAAACGTACGCGCAATACGTTTTTTGATCACTCTAACTTCAGGGACGCTGTCCAGAAGCCCAGAGCGGTTCCGGACAAGCGCTTTGCTAAACGGCTCACTGACACGCGTTATCCCTTTCCACCTGAAGTCGTTAAGGGCTGGGCACATTCTCCCAAGGTGGATCCTCCAGTCTCTAGATTGGCTGCTAGGTCTGTTGTGTCTGTTGCCGATGGCTCATCCCTGAAGGATGCCACTGACAGACAGAGCTCTTGGTGAAGTCTATTTATGAGGCCACGGGCGCGCCTTTCGCCCCGGCCTTTGCGGCCGTGTGGGCTCTCCAAGCAATCTCGGCATGTCTGACTGAGATTAATGCTGTCACGCGTAATTCTGCTCCACATGTTTCTTCCTTGACCTCTCAGGCATCAGCATTTTCGTCCTACGCCATGAACGCCGTCCTGGACTCCGCTAGCCGTACGGCTGTAGCATCCGCTAACTCCGTGGCAGTCCGCTGGGCCATGTGGCTGCGCGAATGGAAAGCAGACTCTGCTTCCAAAAGGTTCTTAACTGGTTTGCCTTTTTCTGGCGACCGTTTGTTTGGCGAACGGTTGGATGAGATTATTAAGGAATCCTCGGGAAAGGACTCCTCCTTACCCCAGTCCAAACCTAAGAGACCTCAGCAGAGAAAAATCCAATCGAGGTTTCGTTCCTTTCGTCCCTCCGCCAAGTCCCAATCCTCTTCGTCCAACCGGCCGGAGAAAGGCCAGAGGAACTCCTATGCGTGGCGGTCCAAGTCACGCCCCCAAAAGGCCGCAGGAGGCACTGCCTCCAAGACGGCCTCCTCATGACTCTCGGCCTCATCTAGCCACATCCTCGGTCGGTGGCAGGCTTTCCCGCTTTGGCGACGCCTAGTGGCCACACGTTCAAGACCGATGGGTGAGAGACATTCTGTCTCATGGTTACAGGATAGAGTTCAGCTCTCGACCTACGGCTCGTTTCTTCAGAACCTCCCCACCCCCCGCACAGGCCGACGCACTTTTTCAGGCAGTGGCCGCTCTAAAGATAGATGGAGTTGTGATTCCCGTTCCCCTTCAGGAGCGTGGTCGCGGTTTTTACTCCAACTTGTTCGTGGTGCCAAAAAAGGACGGGTCATTCCGTCCTGTTCTGGACCTCAAGCTGCTCAACAGACATGTGAGAACCAGACGATTTCGGATGGAATCTCTCCGCTCGGTCATCGCCTCGATGTCACAAGGAGACTTCATAGCATTGATCGACATCAAGGATGCTTATCTCCATGTGCCGATCGCACCCGAACATCAACGTTTCCTGCGTTTCGCCATCGGGGAACGGGGACACATCCAGTTCGTCGCATTGCCCTTCGGCCTGGCGACAGCCCCACGGGTTTTCACCAAAGTCATGGCATCCGTCGTGGCGGTCCTGCACTCTCAGGGCCACTCGGTGATCCCCTACTTGGACGATCTCCTAGTCAGGGCTCCTTCTCAGGTGGCATGTCAACTAAGTCTTTCTGTCACTCTGGAGACTCTCCAGCAGTTCGGGTGGATCATCAATTTCCCGAAATCCAAGTTGACGCCGACCCAATCACTGACTTACCTCGGGATGGAGTTTCATACCCAGCCAGCGTTAGTCAAGCTACCGCGGGACAAACTGCTTTCTCTGCAAGCGGGGGTGCAATCACTTCTTCGGAGTCAGTCACACCCCTTAAGGCGCCTCATGCACTTCCTGGGGAAGATGGTTGCAGCTATGGAAGCAGTGCCGTTCGCGCAATTCCATCTACGGCCACTCCAATGGGACATTCTTCGCAAATGGGACAAGAGTTCGGCTTCCCTCGACAAGAACATCTCTCTTTCCCTTGCAACCAAAACATCACTTCAGTGGTGGCTCCTACCCACATCTCTGTCTCGGGGAAAATCCTTCCTACCTCCAACCTGGGCCGTGGTCACCACGGACGCGAGCCTGTCAGGTTGGGGAGCGGTTTTTCTCCACCACAGGGCTCAAGGAACCTGGAATCCAATAGAATCGTCCCTTCAGATCAATATCCTGGAGATAAGGGCAGTATATCTAGCCCTATTGGCTTTCCATCGGTGGCTGGAGGGCAGGCAGATCCGAATCCAGTCGGACAACGCCACTGCCGTCGCTTACATCAACCACCAAGGCGGCACTCGCAGTCGTCAAGCCTTCCAGGAAGTCCGGCGAATTCTGCAGTGGGTGGAAGTCACAGGCTCCACCATCTCCGCAGTTCACATCCCGGGCGTGGAAAACTGGAAAGCAGATTTTCTCAGTTGTCAGGGCATGGACGCGGGGGAATGGTCTCTTCACCCAGATGTGTTTCGAGAGATCTGTCGCCGCTGGGGAACGCCGGACGTCGACCTCATGGCGTCACGACACAACAACAAGGTCCCGGCCTTCATGGCTCGGTCTCAGGATCACAGAGCTCTGGCAGCGGACGCCTTGGTCCAGGATTGGTCGCAGTTTCGACTGCCATACGTGTTTCCACCTCTGGCGATGCTGCCCAGGGTACTACGCAAGATCCGGTCCGAATGCTGTTGCGCCATTCTCGTCGCTCCAGACTGGCCGAGGCGGTCGTGGTATCCGGATCTGTGGCATCTCGCGATGGGTCAACCGTGGGCACTTCCAGACCGCCCAGACTTGCTGTCACAAGGCCCGTTTTTCCATCTGAATTCTGTGGCCCTCAACCTGACTGTGTGGCCATTGAGTCCTGGCTCCTAGCGTCTTCAGGGTTATCTCAGGATGTCATTGCCACCATGAGACAAGCCAGGAAGCCTACGTCCGCCAAGATTTATTACAGGTCTTGGCAAATCTTCTTATCCGGGTGCTCTGATAACGGTTTTCCTCCATGGCCGTTTGCCTTACCCACATTCCTTTCATTCCTACAACCTGGAATGGACAAGGGTTTGTCCCTCGGCTCTCTCAAGGGCCATGTTTCGGCGCTCTCCGTGTTTTTTCAAAAGCGTCTAGCCAGGCTTCCGCAGGTCCGCACGTTCCTGCAGGGGGTCTGCCACATGGTTCCACCTTACAAACGTCCGTTGGAACCTTGGGATCTTAACAGGGTCCTGACGGCTCTTCAAAAGCCGCCTTTTGAGCCGCTGCGGGATGTCTCTCTCTCCCGTCTTTCTCAGAAGGTGGCCTTCCTGTGGCAGTCACATCACTTCGGAGAGTGTCTGAGCTTGCAGCGCTGTCATGCAAAGCTCCCTTCCTGGTTTTTCACCAGGATAAGGTGGTTCTGCGTCCTGTCCCGGAATTTCTCCCTAAGGTGGTATCCCCTTTTCATCTAAATCAGGATATCTCCTTGCCTTCCTTTTGCCCTAATCCAATTCACCAGTGTGAAAAGGATTTGCACTCTTTGGATCTAGTGAGAGCACTCCGGCTCTACGTGTCTCGCACGGCGCCCCTGCGCCGTTCAGACGCGCTCTTTGTCCTTGTCGCTGGCCAGCGCAAGGGCTCTCAGGCCTCCAAGTCAACCTTGGCTCGGTGGATCAAGGAACCGATTCTCGAGGCCTACCGTACTTCTGGGCTTCCGCTCCCTTCAGGGTTGAAAGCCCATTCTACCAGAGCCGTAGGTGCGTCCTGGGCATTGCGGCACCGGGCGACGGCTCAGCAGGTGTGTCAGGCGGCTACCTGGTCTAGTCTGCACACTTTCACGAAGCACTATCAGGTGCATACCTATGCTTCGGCAGACGCCAGTCTAGGTAGGCGAGTCCTCCAGGCGGCGGTTGCCCACCTGTAAGAGGGGGCCGTTTTCGGCTCTTTCTATTGAGGTATTGTTTTTACCCACCCAGGGACTGCTCTTGGACGTCCCAATTGTCTGGGTCTCCCAATGGAGCGACAAAGAAAAAGGGAATTTTGTTTACTTACCGTAAATTCCTTTTCTTCTAGCTCCTATTGGGAGACCCAGCACCCGCCCCTGTGCCCTTCGGGCTGGTTGTTCTTTTGTGTACACATGTTGTTGATGTTGATTTGTTCCTTTGGTTCATGGTCTTGAGTTTTTCGAACATCCTTCGGATTGAATTTACCCTAGACCAATTTATAAGTTTTCTCCTTCCTGCTTTTGCACCAAAACTGAGGAGCCCGTGATGCACGGGAGGGTGTATAGGCAGAGGGGAGGGGTTACACTTTTTTAAAAGTGTAATACTTTGTGTGGCCTCCAGAGGCAGAAGCTATACACCCAATTGTCTGGGTCTCCCAATAGGAGCTAGAAGAAAAGGAATTTACGGTAAGTAAACAAAATTCCCTTTTTTGCACACTATTGCAAAAAGGTAATGAGCTGCAATGAAAAGTATTCGGAATCTTCATGGGCGGGGGACACAGGAACCTTCATGGGCGGAGGACACAGGAATCTTCATAGGCAGGGGACACAGGAACCATGGAACATGTTCCTCAGTTTGTGTCCAAATCTCGTGACCCCCGAGTGGTCACCTTCAATGCTCTGGTGATTCCATGTTCCCAGGTAGTCACGAAAGCTGGACACGAACCAACATGTCCCATGGTTTCTGCGTCCCCCAATGAAGGCTACGAGAAAGGAATCCTAAGTAAGTCCCAAAGAAATCCTCTTTTTGCACACTACTGCAAAAAGGTAGTGAGCTGCAATGAAAAGTATTCGGAAACTTCATGGGCGGGGGACATAGAAACCATAGAACATGTTCCTCATTTCGTGTCCAAATTTCTTGACCCCCTAGTGGTCACCTTCAGTGCTCTGCAGTGCTTGGTTTGTTAGAAACACATGTAATCCTTGCCTTCCTTGTCATATCCTTTACCACTTCTACTTTCCAGGTGGTGGCCTGCTGAGATCTGCAATCCAAAGTCTGTTCCATTTAATATCCAAGGACTGAAACATGACATCGGAGACTTTCCAGTTTTCTTCTTTGGCTCAAATGATTACTACTGGGTGCACCAGGGTCGCGTTTTTCCCTACGTAGAAGGGGATAAAAGCTTTGCTGACGGCCAGACCAGTATTAATAAAACTTTCAAGAAAGGTGAGTGCGGGGTTTGATCGATAAGACGTCCGAGTTCTCTACGCTTTTCTCTTCTCGTCTGGTTATTTTACTCATCATTATGTGTGATTTGTCATCAGCTCTTGAAGAAGCTGCTAAGAGATTTCAGGAATTGAAGGCACAGCGAGAAAGTAAGGAAGCTCTGGAGGTAGAGCGCAGCTCCAGGAAACCTCCTCCTTACAAGCACATAAAGGTGCGAGATCCTTATATTATAGGGGTTGTGGCTTCTAAAGGGGTTTTCCAGACTATCAAAATTATACTCAAGCCAAACTCACGCTCATGATGGCGGGGGTGCCATTATGCAAAGAGGGCTCAGGATCTGAGCTCTCTTCTTGTGGATGCTGCCAGCTATATTACATAGTTGGTGTCGAACAGCAGCCTCCGGAGCTAAGCTCTGATCGCTGCTGTTAACCAGTTAAACTCTGACAACAGTATTTAGAAGTCGTGGATGCTGGTGCTCACGCACACTGGCTCACATCAACCCACCCATGGTGTGATCCTGGGTCACTGGTTACTTGCCATGGCAGCTGGGAACCTATCGAAGACCCCACTATCACTGCCATCTTGGTACTCCTTGAAAGGTGACCTCAGTGCTCACTAGATACTGCAATCCAGTGGTTTTGTCGTATATCGGATTGGACAATTGCAGGTTCAAGTAAAAAAGAAAGTAAAGTAAAAATATGAAAAAATAATATATAATTTTTAAACAAAAAACAATATAAAAATTTTAGTCATCCTCTTTCCTCTTTTCTCCCTTTAAAAACAAAAGATATAGAAACTGAACATATTTTGTTTCATCGCATTCATAAAGGTGCGACCTATCACAGTGTAAAATTAATTAACCCATTCGATAAACGCCGTAACGCAATGCACCGTTCTCTGGTGCCGGAGCCACCTCTTTCGGCCATCTTCGTCCTCCTTCTCTAGCCGCGGTGCATGACGTGCCTGACGTCATCCACACTCACCAGGTCCTGAGCAGGGCAGATCACAGTATTGTAGTGCACCTGCGCAGGACCGGCGAGTGTGTATGACGTAGTCGCGTCATGCACACAAGAGTCAGAAGAAGGATGAAGATGACCAAAAGAGGCGGCGCCGGCACCGGAAAACGAAGACGCCCATCTGGCCAACCGAGCGACCGTTAGGTAAGTATTATAAAGTGTTTTTTATGTTCTCACAACAGCCTGGGCTCTTATATACCACATGTTAGAATGCTGTATATAAGAGCCCGGTGGTGGCCGCAGCGTATACGCCAAAAAAGTGGTGACAGGTTCCCTTTAAAATGGGAGTGCATCTTATAATACGGATGTTGTTTATTGGGGCGACGATGGTGGCGCGGTGATATGAGGGCTCTGAGGAGGGGGTGTCACTGCAGTGGAGCAACTCAGGAGGGTCACAGGATGGAGGGTCGGTGATACTGTGGGTTTGTGAGGTGTCGCAGCGGCGGGTGCCATTGATCTGCATACGAACTGTTTTGAATCGCCAGCGGTTGACGCAATGGATGTCAAGAAAATGGCCGTGGAGGTCAATCTGCGCACGCGTCGCCTCCACAACCATTTTCTTGAAGTCTATTGCGTCAACCGTCGGCAGATCAATGGTGCCTGCCCCACAAGCCCTCAGTATCGCTGACCCTCCGTTCACTGACCCTCCTGAGCCGCGACACCCCCTCCTGGGAACCTGCAGCATCGCAGACTGTGGTTCCTGAGACCCTCCGGAGCCACTCCCCCACCGCTGCTCTCTCCTGGTGAGCTAATATAAGAGGCACTAGGATTATAACATGGACCCTAATTTTAAAATTCATTTTTTTTTCCATTTTTCGCCTTCAAATTTAGGGTGCGTCTTAGGGTATGTGCCCACGATCAGGACTCACTGTGTCCTGGACGCAACGGGTCCTGACCTGCGGAGCCACGCGTCTCCTCCGCAGGAGAACGCAGGAGACCGCAGCCGCTCGTACCCACGATCAGGGATCAGTGCGCTGGGATCTCTCTTGTGTTCTCCCTACGGAGGACCCATGCAAATCCGCAGCAAACAATTGACATGCTGTGGTCTGGAAAGCCGCACCACAGGTCAGTGTTTGTTGTGGAAAAAACAAGCATAATGGGCCCGGGATTTCCAGAAATCCCATCCACTGTGCTTGCACTGTACAACGCAGTGTTGTGGACGCAGCTGAAGCATGCTACATCCAAAACGCAGCAAACACTGATCGTGGGCACACAGCCTTATAATCCAGTGCATCTTATAAAACGAAAAATACGGTAAGTAGCTAAATTGCAACCTAACCTTGTTATTTACGTTTTATGTGTGTCTATCACAGGTGGGCAATTTCTTGTACAAGGAACTCAGCGCCAACAGCTTTTTGTTATAGAGCTTGTAAACGCTGCTCTAAAGCTGGCTTCTCTGCCCCTTCTTGCCTGCAAAGCTGCCTCTGCTTATAATAATAAGAATATTTATTCACTTATATAGCACTATTAATTCCACAGCGCTTTACATACATTGGAAACACTGTCCCCATTGGGGCTCACAATCTAAATTCCCTATCAGTATGTGTTTTGGAGTGTGGGAGGAAAGCGGAGAACCCGGAGGAAACCCACACAAACACGGGGAGAACATACAAACTCCTTCCAGATGGTGTCCTTAGTGGGACTAGAACCCAGGACCCCAGCGCTGCAAGACTGCAGTGCTAACCACTGAGCCACCACAAGACTGCAGTGCCAACCACTGAGCCACCATGCTCTTCTTGCAGAATTGAAGAGTGTAGTTTGGGGCATTGATAGACCACCAGCGATCAGGAGATTCTGTGGATAGAAAATAACGTCAAAACATGGTAAAACCCTTTTAAAAGAAGCTCAGACCAGTTAGAAACAGTACAAGACACAATGTCCTCCCCTCACTGGTCCTCTACCTCTGACGTTCCGACACTTTCCAGGGTTCCACTGCTCTGTTTATCCCAGACCCGTCTTTACTCAGGAAATGCCTCCTGAGCCAATGACTGATCACAGTGGAGACCCGCCTTACACAGTGATTGGCTGGGTATCCATTTCTGGCATGCTGAAAACGGGATCAAAAAGCACAGAGAGCTGGTAAGCGCGGGGATGGGACCAGCTTCGGATCGGTGAAGATGATGATCATTACTCTTCTTCTTTACTCAGCCTGTGTTTTTCCAAGTGTTATTTTGATCGTCTGGAAAACCCCTTTAAGATTAGATTCACACAGGACAGATTTTTGGGGAGGATTACGTTACAGTACGATGCTTGTTTTGGGGGGCTGGGATATCTGCACCTTGTCCGTTCACTCATAGTATATACGGTAGTTGTGGTGGCTCCTCCAGAGTCATCCAAGCCGAAAGGGGTTGATCTCGAAGTATATAATTTCCCTGCAGCGCCACCAAAGGGGAAATCGAGCTTTACACACTGTATATTTTTCTCCCAGTTTCCATAATGGGGCAATAATGCCACAATTCAGACTCGTCCTTTTAGTACTTTTACATGTAATGTCTTTTCTACAGAACAATAAAGCGGTGGGGAAAGTCCAGATCCAGTTGGCCGATGTCTCTGAAATACCTCGTTGTAATTGTCGTCCCACTGATGAAGCCCCCTGTGGCCTGGACTCCCAATGTCTGAACCGCATGTTGCTGTACGAGTGTCACCCTCAGGTGTGCCCTGCAGGGGAGTACTGCCAGAACCAGGGCTTCACCAAACGGCTCTACCCCGAGACCGAGATCTTCCGCACAGACAAGAGAGGCTGGGGTCTCCGCTGCAAAAGAGATATCCGCAAGGTATTGTTAACATGGCTACAGAGGCAAAAACTGGAAGCAATGTCTGTTCTGATATATGAATTTTAAAGGCAGTGTCCTCTATGAAATCTGTAAGCAGGTTTTTGCTTTGTAATCTGAGAACAGCATGATATAGGTGCATAAACCCTGATTCCAGCGATGTGTCACTTCTTAGGCTGTTAGGCTAGGGCCCCACTTTGCGTTTCCACCTGCGTTTTAGGTGCTTTTTAGGTCCGTTTTGAGAAGCACCTTTTTTCTGCCAAAAGTCATGCGGTTTGATTTACCAGCAAAGTCTATGGAAAAAGTGGATTTCCTGACCCCACTTCGCGTTTCTAAACACTGCGTTTAATTTGCATATTTTGTGGCAAAAACCATGCGTTCAAAGAAGCAACATGTCAGTTGTTTTCGCCATTTTGGGTGCGTTTTGCTAACATTGAAGTCAATGAGAAATGGCAAAAAACAAGAATCAAGCAAATTCTTGCGTTTTACCTGCTTTTCCAGTGCAGAAAACATGCGTTTTGGATTTCAAAATAATGATTTCATATGTCCCTTTACACACACACATAGTCCGACAATTAAAAATAAGCTTTATTTATCGTTCCTCTGGGAGACCAAGACCATGGGTGTTTAGCTTCTGCCTCCGGAGGACACACAAAGTACTACACTAAAAAGTGTAGCTCCTCCCTCTGAGCTTATACACCCCCTGGTGAGCAGACCGAGCCAGTTTATCGCTTTGTGTTCAGGAGGCATACATCCACACATGCATTCTCATATGATTTTTCCCTTTTGGAATGAGTTTGAAGAACTGTGGGTCCACGTCTGGACCCCCGGCATGTCCCTTCTCACCCCACTGTGTCGGCGGTGTTGTAAGGTTGATTTCCTAGGCTGGAGCCTTACATGCCGTGCTCCTTCACCATCCCTCCTGGGCTCTGGCTTGAAGTGGGAGCCAGCACGGTCTCCATGCCTGGCAGGAGACCGGTCTCCATCCACAGCCCTTCAGGACCCTGCTGGACCGGAGCACTCATCCCCAGGGACATGGCCCTGCGTCTCAGCAGCTAAGTACCTGAGACGTTTATATTTGGGGGTCCCTGTGCTTTATTGTTGGGGGAGAGTGTGCTTATTGTATTTTCTGACATTTCCGGCAGGTTCTCTAGCTGTCGCCCGAGAACCGCGCCGATGGTGCCTGCGCGTCGGCCTCGCCGCTCAAATTTAGGCCCCGGCTTCGCCGGAGGCCTAGTTTCGTTTCACTGCCCTAGCATGTCACTCATGCAGAGGGACAGCGCGGCTCCTCCCGGCGGCCGTTCTGCACAGGGGAGGGACACTCCCCACTGCTGTGCGTGTATCCTCCCCTGTAGGTCTCTTGGCTCTCCAGATTCCGCTCTTCATGCAAGTCCCGCCCCCTCTCTTCGCTCCGGCGGCCTTTTTCTCAGAGTTCTCTCAGCGTTGGTCTGCGTTCTGCATCCCTGCTGAGGTGCTGTGTTTGAGGGTCCGGGCTTCGGGATCTGGAGGGCACACAACACCGCTCTGCACAGCACAGCGGTCTGGTAAGCCACAACTGGATCTGGTTGTGGACCTCTGATATACTCTCTGGGGTTCATTCTCTTGCAGAGCCCCCACTCCAGCAGCATGTCTCACACGAGGAGCAAGGCTCCAAAGCTTTACTCTGTATGCGCTGCATGTAAGCTCCTGCTGAACCGAGCACCTATCCACATTGTGATGCCTACTCTACCTTGGCGGTGCCACAGCCTGGAGTCTCTCCCCCAGTGGTCTCTCAGGCTGCTCCTGCTCCTGTGGCTGAGCCCCCGGCCTGGGTAGAATCCTTTTCTAGGTCTATCTCCCAGTCTTTTGCTGAGTCCATGGGACTTCTGTCCAGGACTTTGCTGAATATGCATCAGCCCCCCTCACAGGGTGCCTCTGCTGCTAGGGCTCTCTCAGGACCGGAGCTCACAGAGGATTCATCATCAGGTCCCAGACCCCGTCCTCCTAAGAAGAGACGTAGGGTTCCCTCTCCCTCCTCCTCCCGCGGCTCTGATTCAAGAGCGGACTCGCAGGATGAGGAGGATGCCTTTACAGGGGGCTCGGAGGCTAACTCCATGTACCCCATTGATCTGTCCTAAAGTGACTCAGATCTTAGGTACATGATTGCTTCCATTAATTCTGTTCTGGATCTTAATCCGCCAGTATCAGAGGAGCAACCCTCTCTGGCAGAAAAGCACCAGTTTACCTCGCCTAAGAGGGCAAAGAGTGTGTTCTTTAACCACTCCAGTTTGTGTCCAAGCCCAGGGCCTGTGATGACAAACGCTTCCCGAAGCGTGGTTCTGATGACCGTTTTCCCTTTCCACCTGAGGTGGTCAAGGAGTGGGCTCAGTCCCCAAAGGTAGACCCCCCGGTGTCTAGGCTCTCAGCCCGGACTGTTGTGTCGGTGGCTGATAGCACCTCCCTTAAGGATTCCACTGACCGCCAGATTGACCTTCTGGCCAAATCCGTATATGAAGCGGCGGGGGCCTCGTTTTCCCCGACTTTTGCAGCAGTGTGGGCTGTCAAAGCCATATCTGCTTCTCTAGAGGAGATGCATTCCCTCTCCAGGGAATCTATGCCCGAAATGGTTGCCTTGACTTCCCAAGCTTCAGCTTTTTCATCCTATGCCATGTCTGCCATGCTGGAGGCTTCTCACCGCACTGCGGTGGCTTCGGCTAATTCCCTCGCTATCCGCAGGATCTTGTGGCTTCGAGAGTGGAAGGCAGATGCTTCTTCTAAGAAGTATCTTGCTGGGCTCCCTTTTGCTGGGTCCCGGCTGTTCGGAGAACAGCTGGATGAAATTATTAAGGAAGCTACTGGCGGGAAGAGTACTTCCATGCCACAAACCAAAGCCAGGAAACCTGCCCAGGGTAGGAATCAGTCGAGGTTTCGCTCCTTTCGTTCCTCCAACTGGTCGTCCTCTAAGCCTTCGGCCTCGTCCACTAACTCAGCCAAGGACCAGAAATCCAACTGGCGCCCAAAAGCGCGTCCACAGAAGACGGCAGGAGGTGCTGCCACTAAGGCAGCCTCCTCATGACTATCTGCCCGCTCCAGCAACGTCCTTGGTCGGTGGCAGGCTCTCCCACTTTGGCGACGCTTGGTTTCAACACGTCTCCGATCAGTGGGTGAGAGATATCATCTCCCACGGCTACAGGATAGAATTTTCTTCCAGTCCGCCAAACAGATTTTTTCTCTCAACCCCCCCCTGCTCCAAGGCCGCCGCCTTCTCACAGGCCGTGGCATCCTTGCAGGCCAACGGAGTAATTGTACCGGTGCCCGCCCGGGAACGGTTCAGAGGTTTCTACTGAAATCTCTTCCTAGTCCCCAAAAAGGACGGTACTTTCCGGCCCATCCTGGATCTCAAGCTTCTCAACAAGCATGTTCAGGTGCGGCACTTTCGCATGGAGTCTCTGCGATCAGTCATTGCCTCAATGACCCAAGGGGATTTCCTGGCGTCCATCGACATCAGAGACGCCTATCTGCATGTGCCAATTGCAGTCTCACACCAGCGTTGGTTACGTTTTGCAATCGGAGAAAATCATTTCCAATTTGTGGCTCTCCCCTTCGGGTTGGCCACAGCCCCTCGGGTATTCACCAAGGTCATGGCTGCAGTGACTGCGGTTCTGCACCTTCAGGGGTTGGCAGTGATCCCTTACCTGGACGACCTTCTAGTCAAGGCTTCATCCAGCGCAGACTGTCAGCGGAGTGTCTCGCTCATGCTCGCCACTCTAGCCCAATTCAGGTGGCTGGTCAATATTCCCAAATCCACCCTGACTCCGACCCAGAGTCTCACGTACCTAGGGATGCAGTTCGAGACTTTGCCAGCACTTGTGAAGTTGCCCTTAGTCAAACAGCAGTCCCTCCAACTGGCAGTGCGCTCTCTGCTGAGGCCCCGCCGTTATACCCTCAGGTGTCCCCTTTGCCCAGTTCCATCTGCGCCCCCTGCAGCTGGACATTCTCCGCTGTTGGGACAAGCGGCCTTCCTCCTTACACAGGCTAGTGGCTCTGTCGCCACAGACCAGGAGCTCTCTTCAGTGGTGGCTTCGGCCCCTCTCTCTGTCCCAGGGGTGATCCTCACCACGGATGCCAGTCTATCCGGCTGGGGAGCGGTATGTCTCCACCACAGAGCGCAGGGCACTTGGACTCCGTCCAAGTCAGCCCTTTCAATCAATGTGCTGGAAATCAGAGCCGTGCTTCTAGCTCTCCTAGCTTTTCACCACCTGTTGGCGGGCAAGCACATTCGAGTCCAGTCAGACAACGCGACAGCGGTTGCCTACATCAATCACCAAGGCGGGACACGCAGCCGCCTGGCAATGTTGGAGGTACAACGCATCCTTCAATGGGTGGAGGACTCCAAGTCCACCATATCGGCAGTCCACATCCCAGGCGTGGAAAACTGGGAGGCAGATTATCTCAGCCGTCAAACCGTGGACGGTGGCGAGTGGTCCCTGCACCCGGCAGTGTTTCAGTCAATCTGCCGCAAATGGGGCACGCCGGACGTGGACCTAATGGCATCCCGTCACAACAACAAAGTTCCTGTTTACGTGGCTCGCTCCCACGATCCTCAGGCATTCGCCGAGGACGCTCTAGTTCAAGACTGATCCCAGTTTCGTCTGTCCTACGTGTTTCCCCCTCTAGCTCTCTTGCCCAGAGTCCTGCGCAAGATCAGAATGGAGGGCCGTCGAGTCATCCTCATTGCACCGGACTGGCCCAGGCGAGATTGGTATCCAGACCTGCTCCACCTGTCCGTAGAGATGCCGTGGCATCTCCCGGACCGTCCAGACCTTCTCTCGCAAGGTCCATTTTTCTGCCTGAATTCTGCGGCTCTCAAATTGACGGCGTGGCTCTTGAGTCCTGGATTTTGACGGCTTCTGGTATTCCTCCTGAAGTCATCTCCACTATGACTCAGGCCCGTAAGTCTTCCTCCGCTAAGATCTATCACAGGACTTGGAGAATTTTCCTATCCTGGTGTCGCTCTACCGGCCATCCTACTTGGCCTTTCTCCTTGCCGACCCTTCTGTCTTTTCTACAGTCCGGTCTGCAGCTAGGTCTGTCCCTCAACTCTCTCAAGGGACAAGTCTCAGCTCTGTCTGTTCTGTTCCAGCAGCGTCTCGCTCGGGTGGCTCAGGTCCGCACCTTCATGCAGGGCGCGTCTCACATCATTCCGCCTTACCGGCGGCCCTTGGATCCCTGGGACCTTAATTTGGTTCTCACGGTTTTGCAGAAACCCCCCTTTGAGCCTCTTAGGGAAGTTTCATTGTATCGTCTTTCACAGAAAGTGGCCTTTCTGGTGGCCATTACTTCCCTCAGGAGAGTCTCTGATTTGGCTGCGTTCTCTTCGGAGTCACCTTTTTTTGTTTTTCATCAAGACAAGGTGGTTCTCCGTCCGACTCCGGAATTTCTTCCTAAGGTGGTCTCTCCTTTCCACCTTAACCAGGACATTACCCTACCTTCCTTTTGTCCGGCTCCTGTTCATCGCTTTGAAAAAGCGCTGCATACTCTGGATCTGGTGTGTGCTCTCCGGATCTATGTGTCTCGCACCGCTGCACTTAGGCGGTGCACTTCTCTTTTTGTGCTAACCACAGGTCGGCGCAAGGGTCTCTCTGCTTCTAAGCCGACCTTAGCCCGTTGGATTATATCGACCATTTCGGACGCCTACCAGAGTACTCAGGTGCCTCCCCCGCCGGGGATCAAGGCACATTCGACCAGAGCTGTCGGTGCCTCTTGGGCTTTTAGGCACCAGGCTACGGCTCAACAAGTCTGTCAGGCTGCCACTTGGACTAGCCTGCATACCTTTTCGAAGCACTACCAAGTGCATGCTCATGCTTCGGCAGATGCGAGCTTGGGCAGACGCATCCTTCAGGCGGCTGTCGCCCATTTGTGAAGTTAGGTTCTGCCTACTTCTTAGTTTATTCTGTTTATTTCCCACCCAGGGACTGCTTTGGAACGTCCCATGGTCTGGGTCTCCCAAAGGTACGATAAAGAAAAAGAGAATTTTGTTTACTTACCGTAAATTCTTTTTCTTATAGTTCCGTATTGGGAGACCCAGCACCCTCCCTGTTGTCTGTTGGCAATTTTTTCTTGTTCCGCGTGTTCTCACCGGCTGTTGTCGTGGACAGAGTCTCCGGTTGTTCCGGCTCTTGCTCTGTTCTACTTGTGGGTGGCTATTCTCCTTCAGCTTTTGCACTAAACTGGCTGGGTCTGCTCACCAGGGGGTGTATAAGCTCAGAGGGAGGAGCTACACTTTTTAGTGTAGTACTTTGTGTGTCCTCCGGAGGCAGAAACTATACACCCATGGTCTGGGTCTCCCAATACGGAACTATAAGAAAAAGAATTTACGGTAAGTAAACAAAATTCTCTTTTTTTAATAAATTATTGCAATTTTTCCATTAAATATCATATTACCGCTATAATTTCATTATATTAATCTATTTTCATCATTTTTTTCAAAAACATAGGATTCTTTCTTTTTTTCCAATTTTTTCATTGAGTTTGACTATTTAAACTTTATTTAGCTGTGTCTAGATGTTCAAAACGCATCTATCAAAACGCAGGTGGAAAAGCATGTAAAATGCGCTGAAAACGCATCAAAAACGCGGTAAATACACATGCGTTTTCAGCGCTAAATTTCTGAAAAAGGCAACTTTGGTCAAATCAATTAAGCCAAAAACGTGCGTTCTGAACTGCAAGTAGTAGAACGCAAAGTGGGGCCCTAGCCTTATAGTTTCAATATAATCAGTGGTTTATCAGCAGAAAATTATCGCTACATGACAAAATTACTTCTGCCTCCTGGTCCAACCCCACCACTGATTAGCAGCTTTCTGTCAATATACAGTGTACACAGAAAGCTGCTAATCAGTGGTGTGTGAGGTTATACACAGCTCAGCATTCTGCACTCTGCTGGATCTGCCACAGAGAAAGCTGTGATTAGATCACAATTGGAGAACCCAGTAATCTCAGTGATACATCACTGCAATCAGGGTCTCTGCCCTCTACATCACTGAAGAAACCTGATTCTTTTTAACCCCCATAAAACCCTATGGTGGATATATCAGTCATGGAACAGATCAGGGTGTGTGTAGTAGGTTCAGAAGCTGACCCTGCTGCAAATTCTGGCTAAATTAACTGGCATCAATGTCTTAGCTGAGCTCCACCCGCTGCTGTTAACCATGTAGATGCTACTGTCATCCTCTGACAGCGGCATCTTAATTTTAGGACATGATATGCGAATTAATAATGAATCCTATAACCACTGCAGTTACTATGCTAATTATGCCTGTGACTAGTCGATGGGGTATTTTTTCCCCAGACTAGTCAACCCTCTTTTCCTGTTATCACGCCCCTTTGGGCAAAATAACAACATGATTTCTGTGAGGCGGCGTCACCGCCAGATTCTGGAAATCTCAAGTATTTGCACGGCTTTGGTCACTCACATTGAACTTCCGAAGTCGGGTGTACACACCTTGACTTCAGTGAGGTGCACTGCGCATGATCAGAAGAATAGCTTCTGCACTTCCGCCGACCCAGAGCAACGCCATAAAAACATGAAAACAAGAGAGGGTGAGTATAATACAGGGGGCAGGGGACGTACACTCCAGCGCTGAGAAAAATCCAAAGCCCAATGCCAAAGTAGTGCGTTAAGTAAGGAACCTGTCAGGTGCAATATGCACCCAGAACCACGAGCAGTTCTGGTATACACCCATAGGGTGTGCTTACAGTCATATGAAAAAGTTTGGGCACCCCTATTAATGTTAACCTTTTTTCTTTATAACAATTTGGGTTTTTGCAACAGCTATTTCAGTTTCATATATCTAATAACTGATGGACTGAGTAATATTTCTGGATTGAAATGAGGTTTATTGTACTAACAGAAAATGTGCAATCCGCATTTAAACAAAATTTGACCGGTGCAAAAGTATGGGCACCCTTATCAATTTCTTGATTTAAACACTCCTAACTACTTTTTACTGACTTACTAAAGCACTAAATTGGTTTTGTAACCTCATTGGGCTTTGAACTTCATAGGCAGGTGTATCCAATCATGAGAAAAGGTATTTAAGGTGGCCACTTGCAAGTTGTTCTCCTATTTGAATCTCCTATGAAGAGTGGCATCATGGGCTCCTCAAAACAACTCTCAAATGATCTGAAAACAAACATTATTCAACATAGTTGTTCAGGGGAAGGTACAAAAAGTTGTCTCAGAGATTTAAACTGTCAGTTTCCACTGTGAGAAACATAGTAAGGAAATGGAAGAACACAGGTACAGTTCTTGTTAAGCCCAGAAGTGTCAGGCCAAGAAAAATATCAGAAAGGCAGAGAAGAAGAATGGTGAGAACAGTCAAGGACAATCCACAGACCACCTCCAAAGACCTGCAGCTTCATCTTGCTGCATAAGTGGCAATGTGGATCGGTCAACAATACAGCGCACGTTGCACAAGGAGAAGCTGTATGGGAGAGTGATGCGAAAGAAGCCGTTTCTGCAAGCACACCACAAACCGTAACCTGAGGTATGCAAAAGCACATTTGGACAAGCCAGTGACATTTTGGAAGAAGGTCCTGTGGACTGATGAAACAAAGATTGAGTTGTTTGGTCATACAAAAAGGCGTTATGCATGGAGGCAAAAAACACGGCATTCCAAGACAAGCACTCGCTACCCACAGTAAAATTTGGTGGAGGTTCCATCATGCTTTCGGGCTGTGTGGCCAATGCCGGCACCGGGAATCTTGTTAAAGTTGAGGGTTGCATGGATTTAACTTAGTATCAGCAGATTCTTGACAATAATGTGCAAGAATCAGTGATGAAGTTGAAGTTACGCAGGAGATGGATATTTCAGCAAGACAATGATCCAAAACACCGCTCCAAATCTACTCAGGCATTCATGCAGAGGAACAATTACAATGTTCTGGAATGGCCATCCCAGTCCCCAGACCTGAATATCATTGAAAATCTGTGGAATGATTTGAAGTGGCTGTCCATGCTCGGCGACCATCAAACTTAACTGAACTGGAATTGTTTTGTAAACAGGAATGGTCAAATATACCTTCATCCAGGATCCAGGAACTCATTAACAGCTACAGGAAGCCACTAGAGGCTGTTATTTTTGCAAAAGGAGGATCTACAAAATATTAATGTCACTTTTATGTTGAGGTGCCCATACTTTTGCATCGGTCAAATTTTGTTTAAATGTGGATTGCACATTTTCTGTTAGTACTATAAACCTCATTTCAATCCAGAAATATTACTCAGTCCATCAGTTATTAGATATATGAAACTGAAATAGCTGCTGCAAAAACCCAAATTGTTATAAAGAAAAAAGGTTAACATTAATAGGGGTGCCCAAACTTTTTCATATGACTGTACATACTAAGGGTCTGACTAGCCAAGGGAACTAACCCCTTGTGACTAGTCCCTGGCCTCATTAGCATATCATAAAGGATATTTAGAAATACTACTAGATACAGGAACGGTTAGGCAGGGAATAGCAATATACACCCAGAACTGCTTGTGGTTCTGGGTGCATATTGTACCTAACAGGTTCCCTTTAAAAGTGGTTAAGTGAACATGCCTAAGGCTAGGGACACATAAGAGTATGGAATCCGATGCGAGAGCATCGCATGTGATATGCTAATGACCCTCGGCTCCCACTATGCTGCCAGCGTGTGCCGAATGTCATCATACTGTGATCTGATGCTACGATCGGATCACAGCTACAGAGGAGAGGGAGGAACTAGTCTCCTCCATTATCAGCTGATGCGATTATTGCACTGCACTCCAGTGTCATCCGAGTGCAGTGCAATGTTTCACTCGCACCCATAGACTTGTATGGGTGCAAGTTTATACGGATCGCATTACAGTCACAGTATGCTGCGATTGTTTTCTCGGTCCAATTAGGGCTGAGAAAAAAATTGCAGATGGAAGTGATCCCGTTTTACTCGCCGTGTTTCCTAGTCCTAATACTCAGATTGTGTCAAGTATAGGATTCCCTTGACGTGTGGGGAAAACGACCTAAATCTGGGATCATCCATCTTCTTACCTGTTCACAGGGTGAATTGGTAAATGAGTATGTTGGGGAGCTGATCGATGAGGAGGAGTGCAGACTACGCCTGAAACGCGCCCATGAAAATGGAATCACCAACTTCTACTTGTTGACAGTCACAAAGGTGAGAGCAAGTTTATCGCTTCAAGAATAGCCTGGTTAAAAAAAAAAACTAATGCTAAAAGTTTGGTGGCAAAGTTGGAGAGGTTATCTTCTTTTAGGATATGCGCCCACTAAAGTGATACTATTACCAGACATGCACACACATGGTAGGCGTACCCCCTGGAGGACCTGCATCTTCGTATACCTCTTTCTTGGTAGCACGCTTATTGTAATGACTTTGTTTCAGGATCGTATCATCGATGCCGGACCTAAAGGGAATTACTCGCGATTCATGAACCACAGCTGTAACCCAAACTGTGAAACGCAGAAGTGGACGGTAAACGGTGACGTCAGAGTTGGGCTGTTTGCCGTTTGTGACATACCTCAAGGTACAATACTTCTTCTCACTGCCTATCTATCCAATACCTGTAAATCTTTATAGATGTTAAAGTGATATATTTCAAAACATCTTAGTATATTCAGTTTGAGTGTTCGCTATCTTCATTCACACTCGTTTTGTATCCGTACTGGGCAGAGAAGGGGGATATCTGAATTTCTGCAGTGCATACATGCAGATATCAGCTGCATAGAGAAATCTAGATATACCAAAAATGAGAGGTACAAGCTGTCTGTGTCTGGAAAGGGATCTTGTTAATGAAGTCATGTGATTACAGCAGCCTCTGCACTGGATAGAGAAGATAATCTGCAGTGTGAGAGAACAAAAAGAAGTGGATAGTGATATATCCTCTTAGCAGGCTTTTAGAAACGGTTACGAGTAACTAGGCTCAAGTTCTGTTTGGGCTGAAATATGCGTTAACCCTTTTAATATGTCTTAACAGTGATGATGTTGAGTAGATACGGGTGTAGCCGATAAGTGCTTGCTTCTATTTTCTCTGGTTTTACTGGATTAACCCCTTAACGACCGCGGGCCGTAAAATTACGTCCTCGCGGTCATAATGTTACTGCCCGCGGTCTGCCAGCAGCATCATGCTGCGATCGGCACACATCTCAGCTGATTTTCACAGCTGAGATGTGTGCCTGCTAGGCACGAGCAGAATCGTTATCTGCTCGTGCCGTTTAACCCCTTATATGGCGCTGTCAAAATGTGACAGCGCCATTATAAGCGCGATCGCGGTAAGCATTTACTTACCGCCTGATACCGGAAGTCACGTGACGCGATCACGTGACTCCCGATAGTTGTCATGGTAGCACAGGGTCATGTGATGACTCCTGTACTACACCTGACTTGCTTTCTCTTTTGCTGTGCCAGCGGCACAGCAAAAGAGAAAGAGAGCGTATCTGCTGTTTACAGCCTTGTAGCTGTGATCAGCAGATACTGCAGAGCGATCGGAATGCTGATCGCAATAGCCCCCTAGGGGGACTAGTAAAATAAAAAAAAAAAGTTAAAAAAAAGTTTTAAAAAATTAAAAAAAACCCTAAAAGTTCAAATCACCCCCCATTCGCCCCATTGAAAATTAAAGGGTTAAAAAAATAAAAAATATACACACATTTGGTATCGCCGCGTTCAGAAACGCCCGATCTATCAAAATATAAAATCAATTAATCTGATCAGTATACGGCGTAGCAGCAAAAAAATTTCAACCGCCAAAACGGTGTTTTTTTGTCGCCACAACTTTTGCGCAAAATGCAATAAGAGGCGATCAAAACGTAGCATCTGCGCAAAAATGGTACCGTTAAAAACGTCAGCTCGAGACGCAAAAAATAAGCCGTCATTGAGCCATAGATCTCGAAAAATGAGAACGCTACAGGTCACGGAATATGGCGTAAAACGTGCGCCACTTTTTTCGGACAAACTTCCGATTTTTTTTTAACCCCTTATATAAAAGTAAACCTATACATGTTTGGTGTCTACGAACTCGCACTGACCTGAGGCATCACACCCACACATCAGTTTTACCATATAGTGAACACAGTGAATAAAATATCTCAAAAACCATAGTGCTATCGCACTTTTTTTGCAATTTTTCTGCATTTGGAATTTTTTTGCCGTTTTCTAGTACACTATATGGTAAAACTGATGATTTCATTTAAAAGTACAGCTCGTTCCGCAAAAAATGAGCTCTCACATGACCATATTGGCTGAAAAATAAAAAAGTTACGTCTCTCAGAAAAAGAATGGCGAAAAAAAAACCGGAAAGCAAAAAATCGGCCGGTCGTGAAGGGGTTAAGGACGGCTTTGCACGTTGCAACATCGCACGTGCAATGTCGGTGGGGTCAAATCGAAAGTGACGCACATCCGGCGTCACTTTCGACATCGTTGTGTGTAAATTCTAGATGATACGATGAACGAGCGCAAAAGCGTCGTTATCGTATCATCGCTGCAGGCTCCGACTTTTCCATAATTATGCTGCCGCGACAGGTACGATGTTGTTCCTCGTTCCTGCGGCAGCACACAGCGCTGTGTGTGAAGCCGCAGGAGCGAGGAACTTCACCTTACCTACCGCCGGCGGCTCTACGGAAGGAAGGAGGTGGGCGGGATGTTTACATCCTGCTCATCTCCGCCCCTCCGCCGCTGTTGGCCGCCTGCCGTGTGACGTCGCTATGACGCTGCACGACCCGCCCCCTTAGGAAGGAGGCGGGTCGCCAGCCAGAGCGACGGTCGCAGGGCAGGTGAGTGCATGTGAAGCTGGCATAGCGATAATTTTCGCTACGCCAGCTATCACAAGATATCGTACCTGCGACGGGGGCGGGGACTATCACGTGCGACATCGCAGCATCGGCTTGCGATGTCGCAACGTGCAAGGCCCGCCTAAGGCTCAAATCTGCAGAGTCAGCAACAGAGCAGCGCGCATTGTCAGTGAGTAGTGTCAGATCAGAATGCGCTGTGGCGTTCAGAGTCCAGCATTGCCTCTGCAAGTGGCATCACTTTCGGTGGTGGCGCTGGTCTCTGAATACTCTGACACCGTGCACTCATAATGCACACTGCTCTGTTGCTGGCTCTGTAGATCTGAGCAGGAACACAGTGCACTGTGCACATCGCACAATGACAGCACATAGGGACCAGCCCAGTCCCCGAATTAAGCATCACTGATGATGCTTCTTTTTAGAGAGGGGGCAAAGGCTGAAACAGTGACCGCAGCCTCTGCCCCCTGATGACGCTTCATTCGTGTATCCCAGTATGCGCTGGAATTCTTAGTGAAGTGTCATCAGAGGGGAAGTAAAATTAGGAAGGAAATTACTTTACACTGAGGCACTAAATAGATTAAAATGTCTTTGACCTTCGGACCACCCTTTTAAAGAGGACCAACCACCAGGATTTTCCTATATAAACTAAAGCCAGTGCTATACTGGCGCTATCATGCTGATTCTATACATACCTGTAGTTGTGAGATCGGATGTATAGTTTCTGAAATACAGGCAAGTAAAGTTTGTGAAATGCACTGTTATTTGATTGATAGCAGCTACAGAATATCTAATAGGTGGGTCGGGATTTGCTAGTTATTCTTGCCCCTGTCTGCTGCCTGTCCTTCCTCCCCCTGTCCTTCCTCCCCCTGTAATAACAGAGAGAGGGGAGGAAGGACAGGCAGCAGACAGGGGCGGGAATAACTAGCAAATCCCGACCCACCTATTAGAAATTCAGTAGCTGCTGTCAATCAAGTAACAGTGCATTTCACAAGCTTTATTTGCCTGTATTTCAGAAATTAAATATCTGATCTCACAACTAAAGGTATGTATAGAATCAGCATGATAGCACCAATATAGCACTGTCTTTAGTTTATCTATTAAAATCTTGGTGGATGGTCCTCTTTAAGCTTTTTTTTTTTTAACATTTCTGAACTAAAAAAACACCTGTAATAAACATATGAACATACCCTAAGAGCTTTCGCATTTGCCTGTGTGAAGAAGCAGGAGAACGGCAGAGGGGCATGCTAGCAGGCAGGGATGGATCTGTAGTCCATATCCTGCCACTGTATGTCTTTACATGACAAAAGCAGGAGGGGTTTGGGGGTAAATTGTTGTGTATAAAGTGCTGTGTAGCTACATATGGAAATACAGTCATAGCCAAAAGAGTTGGCACCCTTGAATTGGTTCCAGAAAATAAAGATCAGCTCTGGTCAGGAGAATAGTAAGGCATGGGACTCTGCCATCTCTACCATTAGGGGTAACCCTGAGGTTAGGGATAGCCTAAAATCCCCTGGTGTGAGGGACAGTGACCCTGCAGTCATATTGAGATATTTTAGAGTGCTTTTATTGCAGTACCCTGAACGCAGACTTCTGGCATGTTTTGGACTTATCCAGTCGTCTTTTCCTTTTCCCAAACTATAGTTATTTTTATATCCTCTCTGATTTCCATCCCTATTCCTTTGGATCCTAAAACTTGTTTATGTGAGATACTAGAGGAGGAAACATGGAGTCACCGCACTAGAATCCTTCTCAGAGAAACTTTATTCCTTGCCAGCAATGAGATGGATTGGTAAATCCCCTCCTCCCCTCCAACATTAAGGTCCTGGGTAGATATTGTCAAGAAAATAATCCCAGATAAATAAAAAGTATACAATAATAGAGGATGTCTCCAAAAGTTTGGGACACATGGAACTCATCAATGTCATCAATCGCTTATAACTGATTCTCAGCCTTTATTACAAGGTCATGAGATATATTCAGATTCGAGAAGCAGGTAAGAGTCAGATGACCATCAGCATAAGGCTCTGATGTTGATATTTGTTTATGTATATACTGCAGGATTATTAGGCAAGTGAGTATTTTGATCACATGATACTTTTCTTTGTCGCTCCATTGGGAGACCCAGACAATTGGGTGTATAGCTTCTGCCTCCGGAGGCCACACAAAGTATTACCCTTTAAAAAGTGTAACCCCTCCCCTCTGCCTATACACCCTCCCGTGCATCACGGGCTCCTCAGTTTTTATGCTTTGTGTTGAAGGAAGCACACATTCACTCAAGCTCCCATTTTAGTCAGCAGCAGCTGCTGATTGTATCGGATGGAAGAAAAGAGGGCCCCCACAGGGCCCCCGGCATGCTCCCTTCTCACCCCACTAAGTCGGCGGTGCTGTTAAGGTTGAGGTACCCATTGCGGGTACAAAGGCTGGAGCCACATGCCGTTTTCCTTCCCCATCCCTTAGAGGCTCTGGGAGAAGTGGGATCCTATCCGGTCACCATTCACTGGGACCGGGCTCCCTCCGCAGCCCCTGGGGGAATCTGCCGGACAGGAGACTTGGTATCATCAGGGACAAGGCCCTGCATCTAAAGGTACTCTGTGTCCCCTTGGGGACGGTGCATGGAGCGCCTGTGTCACAGACGCTGCAGCGGCTGCTGTTTTTTTGTGACGACCGGGACTACCGCGCCGACCGCGCCTGTTTGCCGGCCGCGTTATTAACTTTAGTCCCCGGCTTCATGCGGCCTAGTACCATAACTCCCGCCCCCGGGCCTGCCAGTCAGGGGTAAGGGCGGGACGGTCGACTGGACGTCGGCAGTGAGGGCTGGAGCATACTTAGGTGTTCTCCTCCCCCCTCACTGATCACTGTGGGGCACCAGATTCCCGCACTTTATTAGTCGCCGCCCACGGCTCCCTCCTCCCCTGAGAGCTCCGGCAGCCATTTTTACAATCACTTCTGCCGGTGGAGGATTTCAGAACGAGCTCTGCAGCTCTGGGAGGCCGAAGGCAGGGAATTTGGTGGACACACAACCGCTTTGGGCGGTCGGTAAGCCACACCGGTTACCCGGTGCTGGTCCCCCTGGGGTGCCGAAGTGTATATATATATATATATATATATATATATATATATATTTGTATACATTTTCTCTGTTCGGCCGCACTGTTTTGCTTTTGGCTATATACCCTCAGTGATCACTCTCCGAGGAGACAACAGCATGTCGTCCGCAAAGAGCAAGGGTGCCAAGACACAGGGTTATTTTGCAACCTGTACCTCTTGTGCGGCTATGTTACCTGCAGGTTCCACTTACCCTCACTGTGAACAATGCTCGGCCCCTGTTGCACTCGCTCAGCCGGAGCCTCGGGCACTGGTGGGACCCTCGGCTCAGGTAGAACCCCCTGCTTCCACTGTCCAGGTGGCAGGGACAGAGTTTGCAGTTTTGGCTGAGAAACTCTGAGTCGCTTTCACAATCCATGGCTCAGTCTATGGACAGATGGTCTGCTAAGATACTAGAAGCCTTGCAGTCCAGACCGGTCCTTACACAGGCCTCGGGCACTGTGAGTTCATCGCCCCCAGGCCCCCCTCGGTCTGCGCAGCAGCGTGCTCCTGGGGTGACACCTAGGTCTCACGGGGAGGACTCCGACACGGACCGCAGTCCCAGACCGGCTAAGCGGGCTCGCTGGGAACCTTCCCCGACTTCATCACACTGTTCGGGGTCTCAACTTGAGGACTCTCTGGAGGATGAAGCGGAGGTCGCAGCTCAGGGCTCTGACCCTGACGTTGCTCTCAATCTTGATACACCGGAAGGGGACGCCATAGTAAATGACCTTATAGCGTCCATCAACCAGGTGTTAGATCTATCTCCCCGCCTCCACCTGTAGAGGAGTCAGCTTCGCAGCATTAGAAACACCAGTTCAGGTTTCCCAAACGTACACGGAGTGCGTTTTTCGATCACTCTAACTTCAGAGATGCTGTCCAGAAGCACAGAGCATTTCCGGACAAGCGCTTTTCTAAGCGCCTTACTGACACGCGTTACCCCTTCCCCGCTGACGTAGTTAAGGGTTGGGCTCAATGTCCCAAGGTGGATCCTCCAGTATCTAGACTGGCGGCTAGATCCGTAGTATCAGTGGCAGATGGTTCATCGCTCAAGGATGCCACTGACAGGCAGATAGAACTCCTGATGAAATCCATCTATGAAGCCACAGGCGCGTCTTTTGCCCCAGCCTTTGCAGCAGTGTGGGCACTCCAAGCTATCTCAGCTTGTCTGTCTGAGATTAATGCGGTCACACGTACCTCTGCTCCGCAAGTTGCGTCTTTGACTTCTCAGGCGTCGGTATTTTCATCCTACGCCATGAATGCAGTCCTGGACTCTGCGAGCCGTACAGCGGTAGCGTCCGCCAATTCGGTGGCAGTCCGCAGGGCCATGTGGCTACGCGAATGGAAGGCAGACTCTTCTTCCAAGAAGTTCTTAACCGGTTTGCCATTTTCTGGCGACCGTTTGTTTGGCGAGCGATTGGATGAAATTATTAAGCAATCCAAGGGAAAGGACTCGTCCTTACCCCAGTCCAAACCAAACAGACCTCAGCAACGAAAAATTCAATCGAGGTTTCGGTCCTTTCGGCCCTCAGCCAGGTCCCAATCATCCACGTCCAACAGGCCACAGAAGGGCCAGAGGAACTCTGATGCATGGCGGTCTAAGTCACGTCCTCCAAAGACCGCCGGAGGCACCGTCTCCAAGGCGGCCTCCTCATGACTTTCGGCCTCCCCAAACCGCATCCTCGGTCGGTGGCAGGCTCTCCCGCTTTTGCGACGCCTGGTGGCCACATGTCCAAGACCGATGGGTGAGAGGCATTCTGTCTCACGGTTACAGGATAGAGCTCAGCTCTCGTCCTCCGACTCGTTTCTTCAGAACATCCCCGCCCCCCGAGCGAGCCGATGCACTTTGTCAGGCGGTGAACACTCTGAAGACAGAAGGAGTTGTGATCCCCGTTCCCCTTCAAGAACGTGGTCATGGTTTTTACTCCAACTTGTTCATGGTGCCAAAAAAAAAAAAAAAAAAAAAAAAGGACGGATCATTCCGTCCCGTTCTGGACCTCAAACTGCTCAACAGACACGTGAGCACCAGACGGTTTCGGATGGAATCTCTCCGCTCTGTCATCGCTTCGATGTCCCAAGGAGACTTCCTAGCATCAATCGACATCAGGGATGCTTATCTCCATGTGCCGATTGCACCGGAGCATCAACGCTTCCTGTGTTTCGCCATCGGGGACGAACACCTTCAGTTTGTGGCACTGCCTTTCGGCCTGGCGACAGCCCCACGAGTCTTCACCAAGGTCATGGCATCCGTGGTGGCGGTCCTACACTCTCAGGGCCACTCGGTGATCCCTTACTTAGACGATCTCCTAGTCAAGGCTCCCTCCCGGGCGGCATGCCAACACAGCCTGACCATTGCTCTGGAGACTCTCCAGAGGTTCGGGTGGATCATCAATTTCCCAAAGTCAAAATTGACACCGACCCAATCACTGACTTACCTCGGGATGGAGTTTCATACTCTCTCAGCGATAGTCAAGCTTCCGCTGGACAAACAGCGTTCGCTGCAGACAGGGGTGCACTCTCTTCTTCGGGCCCAGTCACACCCCTTGCGGCGCCTCATGCACTTCCTAGGGAAGATGGTGGCAGCAATGGAGGCAGTTCCCTTTGCGCAGTTTCATCTGCGTCCACTTCAATGGGACATTCTCCGCAAATGGGACAGGAGGTCGACGTCCCTAGACAGGAACGTATCTCTTTCACTGACAACCAAAACCTCTCTTCAGTGGTGGCTTCTTCCCACTTCTTTGTCGAGGGGAAAATCCTTCCTGCCCCCATCCTGGGCTGTGGTCACGACGGACGCGAGTCTGTCAGGGTGGGGAGCGGTTTTTCTCCACCACAGGGCTCAGGGAACCTGGACTCCGACAGAGTCCTCCCTTCAGATCAATGTTCTGGAGATAAGGGGAATGGTCTCTTCACCCGGACGTGTTTCGAGAGATCTGTCGCCGCTGGGGAACGCCGGACGTCGATCTCATGGCGTCTCGACACAACAACAAAGTCCCGGCATTCATGGCACGGTCTCAAGATCACAGAGCTCTGGCGGCGGACGCATTAGTTCAGGATTGGTCGCAGTTTCGACTGCCTTATGTATTTCCTCCTCTGGCACTGCTGCCCAGAGTGTTACGCAAGATCAGGTCCGACTGCCGCCGCGCCATCCTCGTCACTCCAGACTGGCCGAGGAGGTCGTGGTACCCGGATCTGTGGCACCTCACGGTGGGTCAACCGTGGGCGCTCCCAGACCGACCAGACTTGCTGTCTCAAGGGCCATTTTTCCATCTGAATTCTGCGGCCCTCAACCTGACTGTGTGGCCATTGAGTCCTGGCTCCTAGCGTCCTCAGGGTTATCTCAAGATGTCATCGCCACTATGAGACAGGCCAGGAAACCAACGTCCGCCAAGATCTATCACAGGACTTGGAGGATCTTCTTATCCTGGTGCTCTGATCAGGGTTTTACTCCCTGGCCGTTTGCCCTCGGCTCTCTCAAGGGACAAGTATCGGCGCTTTCCGTGTTTTTTCAAAAGCGTCTAGCCAGGCTTCCGCAGGTCCGCACGTTCCTGCAGGGAGTTTGCCACATAGTCCCACCTTACAAGCGTCCGCTGGAACCCTGGGATCTTAACAGAGTGCTAAATGCTCTTCAGAAACCACCTTTCGAGCCACTGCGGGATGTCTCTCTATCACGTCTTTTGCAGAAGGTGGCCTTTCTAGTGGCAGTTACATCACTCCGGAGAGTGTCTGAGCTTGCAGCGCTGTCATGCAAAGCCCCCTTCCTGGTTTTTCACCAGGATAAGGTGGTTCTGCGTCCGGTCCCGGAATTCCTTCCTAAGGTGGTATCCCCTTTTCATCTCAATCAGGATATCTCCTTACCTTCTTTTTGCCCTCATCCAGTTCACCAATGTGAAAAGTATTTGCATTTGTTAGATCTAGTAAGAGCACTCCGGCTTTACATTTCTCGCACGGCGCCCCTGCGCCGTTCTGATGCGCTCTTTGTCCTTGTCGCTGGCCAGCGTAAGGGGTCGCAGGCTTCCAAGTCAACCTTGGCTCGGTGGATCAAGGAACCGATTCTTGAAGCCTACCGTTCTTCTGGGCTTCCGATTCCTTCAGGGCTGAAAGCCCATTCTACCAGAGCCGTGGGTGCATCCTGGGCATTGCGGCACCAGGCTACGGCTCAGCAGGTGTGTCAGGCGGCTACCTGGTCGAGTCTGCACACTTTCACGAAACACTATCAGGTGCATGCATATGCTTCGGCAGATGCCAGCCTAGGTAGGCGAGTCCTTCAGGCGGCGGTTGCCCACCTGTAAGAGGGGGCCGTTTTTTCGGCTCTTTTTATCGAGGTATCCTTTTACCCACCCAGGGACTGCTTTTGGACGTCCCAATTGTCTGGGTCTCCCAATGGAGCGACAAAGAAGAAGGGAATTTTGTTTACTTACCGTAAATTCCTTTTCTTCTAGCTCCTATTGGAAGACCCAGCACCCGCCCCTGTTCCCTTCGGGCTGTTGTTCTTTTGTGTACAAATGTTGTTCATGTTGAATTGTTCTTTTGGTTCATGGGTCAGTTCTCCGAACATCCTTCAGATTGAATTTGCCTTAGACCAATTTATAAGTTTCCTCCTTCCTGCTTTTGCACCAAAACTGAGGAGCCCGTGATGCACGGGAGGGTGTATAGGCAGAGGGGAGGGGTTACACTTTTTAAAGTGTAATACTTTGTGTGGCCTCCGGAGGCAGAAGCTATACACCCAATTGTCTGGGTCTCCCAATAGGAGCTAGAAGAAAAGGAATTTACGGTAAGTAAACAAAATTCCCTTCTTTATACATGTCGTCCAACTCCAAGCTGTATAGGCTGAGAGCCAACTACCAATTAAGTAAATCAGGTGATGTGCATCTCTGTAATGAGGAGGGGTGCGGTGTAATGACAGCAACACCCTATATAAGGGGTGCTTAATTATTAGGCAACTTCCTTTCCTTTGGCAAAATGGGTCAGAAGAGAGATTTGACGGGCTCTGAAAAGTCCAAAATTGTGAGATGTCTTGCAGAGGGATGCAGCAGTCTTGAAATTGCCAAACGTTTGAAGCGTGATCACCGAACAATCAAGCGTTTCATGGCAAATATCCAACAAGGTCGCAAGAAGCGTGTTGGGCAAAAAAGGCGCAAAATAACTGCCCATGGATTGAGGAAAATCAAGCGTGAAGCTGCCAAGATGCCATTTGCCACCAGTTTGGCCATATTTCAGAGCTGCAACATTACTGGAGTATCAAAAAGCACAAGGTGTGCCATACTCAGGGACATTGCCAAGGTAAGGAAGGCGGAAAACGACCACCTTTGAACAAGAAACATAAGATAAAACGTCAAGACTGGGCCAAGAAATATCTTAAGAATGATTTTTCAAAGGTTTTATGGACTGATTAAATGACAGTGCATCTTGATGGGCCAGATGGATGGGCCAGAGGCTGGATCAGTAAAGGGCAGAGAGCTCCACTCCGACTCAGACGCCAGCAAGGGGGAGGTGGGGTACTGGTATGGGCTGGTATCATCAAAGATGAACTTGTGGGACCTTTTTGGGTTGAGGATGGAGTGAAGCTCAACTCCCAGACCTACTGCCAGTTTCTGGAACACAACTTCTTCAAGCCGTGGTACAGGAAGAAATCAGTATCGTTCAAGAACAACATGGTTTTCATGCAGGACAATGCTCCATCACATGCATCCAACTACTCCACGGCTGGCCAGTAAAGGTGTAAAAGATGGAAAAATAATGACATGGCCCCCTTGTTCACCTGATCTGAACCCCATAGAGGACCTGTGGTCCCTCATAAAATGTGAGCTCTACAGGGAGGGAAAACAGTATTTCTTTGTCGCTCCATTGGGAGACCCAGACAATTGGGTGTATAGCTTCTGCCTCCGGAGGCCACACAAAGTATTACACTTTAAAAAGTGTAACCCCTCCCCTCTGCCTATACACCCTCCCGTGCATCACGGGCTCCTCAGTTTTTATGCTTTGTGTTGAAGGAGGCACACATTCACTCAAGCTCCACATTTTAGTCAGCAGCAGCTGCTGATTACATCGGATGGAAGAAAAGAGGGCCCCAGGGCCCCCGGCATGCTCCCTTCTCACCCCACTAAGTCGGCGGTGCTGTTAAGGTTGAGGTACCCATTGCGGGTACAAAGGCTGGAGCCACATGCCGTTTTCCTTCACCATCCCTTAAAGGCTCTGGGAGAAGTGGGATCCTAACCGGTCATCCAGGCACTGGGACCGGGCTCCCTCCGCAGCCCCTGTGGGATTCTGACGGACAGGAGACTGAGTATCATCAGGGACAGGCCCTGCATCATAAAGGTACTCTGTGTCCCCTTGGGGACGGTGCATGGAGCACTTGGTCTCAGACGCTGCAGCGGCTGCTGTTTTTGTGTCACGATCGGGACTACCGCGCCGACCGCGCCTGCTTGCCGGCCGCGGTATTAAATTTAGTCCCCGGATTTTGCGGCCTAGTGCATTAAACTCCCGCCCCCGGGCCTGCCAGTCAGGGGTAAGGGCGGGATGGTCGGCCTGACGCCGACTGTGAGGGCTGGAGCATACTTTAGTGTCCTCCTCCCCCCTCACTCATCACTCTGGGGCACCAGATTCCCGCACTTTTTTGATCACGCCCACGGCTCCCTCCTCCCCTTAGAACGCCGGCAGCCATGTTTTAATCACATTCTGCCGGTGGAGGACTTCTGGCTGCAGATCTGGGAGACCCAAGGCAGGGGATTTGGTGGGCACACACACCGCTCTGGGCGGTCGGTAAGCAACACCGGTCACACGGTGCTGGTTCCCCTAGGGTGCCGAACTGTATATATATATATTATATTTGTATACTTTTTCTAGGTTCGGCCGCAGTGTTTAGCCTTTGGCTATATACCCTCAGTGATTACTCTCCTAGGAGAGAACAGCATGTCGGTCACAAGGAGCAAGGGTGCCAAGACACAGGGTTATTTTGCAACCTGTACCTCTTGTGCGGCTATGCTACCTGCAGGTTCCACCTACCCTCACTGTGAGCAATGCTCGGGCCCTGTGGCACTCGCTCAGCCGGAGCCTCGGGCACTGGTGGGACCCTCGGCCCAGGCAGAACCGCCGGCCTCCCCTGTCCAGGCGGCAGGGACAGAGTTTGCAGTTTTAGCTGAGAAACTCTCTGAGTCACTTTCACAATCCATGGCTCAGTCTATGGACAAATGGTCTGCTAAGATACTAGAAGCCTTACAGTCCAGACCGGCCCTTACACAGGCCCCGGGCACTGCGGGGTCATCGTCCCCAGGCCCCTCTCGGTCTGCGCCGCAGCATGCTCCTGGGGTGGGCCCTAGATATCACGTGGAGGACTCCGGCACGGACCGCAGTCCCAGACCGGCTAAGCAGGCTCGCTGGGAATCTTCCCCGACTTCATCACGCTGTTCGGGGTCTCAGCTTGAGGACTCTCTGGAGGATGAGGCAGAGGTCGCAGCCCAGGGCTCTGACCCTGACGTTGCTCTCAATGTTGATACACCTGAAGGGGACGCCATAGTAAATGACCTTATAGCATCAATCAACCAGGTGCTAGATCTATCTCCCCCGCCTCTACCTGTGGAGGAGTCGGCTTCACAGCAGGAGAAACACCAGTTTAGGTTTCCCAAACGTACACGGAGTGCTTTTTTCGATCACTCTAACTTCAGAGATGCTGTCCAGAAGCGCAGAGCTTTTCCGGACAAGCGCTTTTCTAAGCGCCTTAATGACACACGTTACCCCTTCCCCTCTGACGTAGTCAAGGGTTGGGCTCAATGTCCCAAGGTGGATCCTCCAGTCTCTAGACTGGCGGCTAGATCCGTAGTAGCAGTGGCTGACGGTTCATCGCTCAAGGATGCCACTGACAGGCAGATAGAGCTCCTAATGAAATCCATCTTTGAAGCCACAGGCGCGTCTTTCGCCCCGGCCTTTGCAGCCGTGTGGGCACTCCAAGCTATCTCAGCTTGTCTGTCTGAGATTAATGCGGTCACACGTACCTCTGCTCCGCAAGTAGCGTCTTTGACTTCTCAGGCGTCGGCTTTTTCGTCCTACGCCATGAACGCCGTCCTGGACTCTGCTAGCCGTACAGCGGTAGCATCCGCCAATTCGGTGGCAGTCCGCAGGGCCATGTGGCTGCGCGAATGGAAGGCAGACTCTGCTTCCAAGAAGTTCTTGACCGGCTTGCCTTTTTTCTGGCGACCGGTTGTTTGGCGAGCAATTGGATGAAATTATTAAGCAATCTAAGGGAAAGGACTCGTCCTTACCCCAATCCAAGCCAAAAAGACCTCAGCAACTGAAAATTCAGGCGAGGTTTCGGTCCTTTCGGCCCTCAGCCAGATCCCAATCATCCTCGTCCAACAGGCCACAGAAGAGCCAGAGGAACTCTTCTGCATGGCGGTCTAAGTCACGTCCTCCAAAGACCGCCGCAGGCACCGTCTCCAAGGCGGCCTCCTCATGACTTTCGGCCTCCACAAACCGCATCCTCGGTCGGTGGCAGGCTCTCCCGCTTTGGCGACGCCTGGTGGCCACATGTCCAAGACCGATGGGTGAGAGACATTCTGTCTCACGGTTACAGGATAGAGTTCTGCTCTCGTCCTCCGACTCGTTTCTTCAGAACATCTCCGCCCCCCGAGCGAGCCGATGCACTTGCTCAGGCGGTGGACACTCTGAAGACAGAAGGAGTTGTGATCCCCGTTCCCCTTCAGGAACGGAGTCGCGGTTTTTACTCCAACCTGTTCGTGGTGCCAAAAAAGGACGGATCATTCCGTCCCGTTTGGGACCTCAAATTGCTCAACAGACATGTAAAAACCAGACGGTTTCGCATGGAATCCCTCCGCTCTGTCATCGCCTCGATGTCACAAGGAGACTTCCTAGCATCAATCGACATCAGGGATGCCTATCTCCATGTGCCGATCGCACCAGAGCATCAATGCTTCCTGCGTTTCGCCATTGGGGACGAACACCTTCAGTTTTGTGGCACTGCCTTTCGGCCTGGCGACAGCCCCATGGGTCTTCACCAAGGTCATGGCATCCGTTGTGGCAGTCCTGCACTCTCAGGGCCACTCGGTGATCCCTTACTTAGACGATCTCCTGGTCGAGGCACCCTCCCGGGTGGCATGTCAACACAGCCTGGCCGTGGCTCTGGAGACTCTCCAGAGGTTCGGGTGGATCATCAATTTCCCAAAGTCAAAATTGACTCCGGCCCAATCACTGACTTACCTCGGGATGGAGTTTCATACTCTCTCAGCGATAGTCAAGCTTCCGCTGGACAAACAGCGTTCGCTGCAAGCTGGGGTGCACTCTCTCGTTCGGGCCCAGTCACACCCCTTGAGGCGCCTCATGCACTTCCTGGGGAAGATGGTGGCAGCGATGGAGGCAGTCCCCTTTGCGCAGTTTCATCTGCGTCCACTCCAATGGGACATTCTCCGCAAATGGGACAGGAGGTCGACGTCCCTAGACAGGAACGTCTCCCTTTCTCTGGCAGCCAAAACCTCTCTTCAGTGGTGGCTTCTTCCCACTTCTCTGTCGAAGGGAAAATCCTTCCTGCCCCCATCCTGGGCTGTGGTCACGACGGCCGCGAGTCTGTCAGGGTGGGGAGCGGTTTTTCTCCACCACAGGGCTCAGGGAACCTGGACTCCGACAGAGTCCTCCCTTCAGATCAATGTTCTAGAGATAAGGGCAGTGTACCTAGCCCTAAAGGCGTTCCATCGGTGGCTGGAGGGAAGGCAGATCCGCATACAGTCGGACAACGCCACGGCGGTCGCGTACATCAACCACCAGGGCGGCACGCGCAGCCGCCAAGCCTTCCAAGAAGTTCGGCGGATTCTGCTGTGGGCGGAGGCAACAGCCTCCACCATCTCCGCAGTTCACATCCCGGGCGTAGAAAACTGGGAAGCAGACTTTCTCAGTCGCCAGGGCATGGACGCAGGGGAATGGTCTCTTCAAGGGCCATTTTTCCATCTGAATTCTACGGCCCTCAACCTGACTGTGTGGCCATTGAGACCTGGCTACTAGCGTCCTCAGGCTTATCTCAAGATGTCATTGCCACTATGAGACAGGCCAGGAAACCAACGTCCGCCAAGATCTATCATAGGACTTGGAGGATCTTCTTATCTTGGTGCTCTGATCAGGGTTTTACCCCCTGGCCGTTTGCCTTACCCACTTTTCTGTCTTTCCTTCAATTCGGAATGGACAAGGGGTTGTCTCTCGGCTCTCTCAAGGGACAAGTATCGGCGCTATCCGTATTTTTTCAAAAGCGTCTAGCCAGGCTTCCGCAAGTCCGCACGTTCCTGCAGGGAGTTTGCCACATAGTCCCACCTTACAAGAGGCCGCTGGAACCATGGGATCTTAACAGAGTGCTAAAGGCTCTTCAGAAACCACCTTTCGAGCCACTGCGGGATGTCTCCCTTTCACGTCTTTCACAGAAGGTTGTCTTTCTAGTGGCAGTCACATCGCTCCGTAGAGTGTCGGAGTTGGCAGCGCTGTCATGCAAAGCCCCCTTCCTGGTTTTTCACCAGGATAAGGTGGTTCTGCGTCCGGTCCCGGAATTTCTCCCTAAGGTGGTATCCCCTTTTCATCTCAATCAGGATATCTCCTTACCTTCTTTTTGTCCTCATCCAGTTCACCAATGTGAAAAGGAGTTGCATTTGTTAGATCTAGTGAGAGCACTCCGGCTCTACATTTCTCGCACGGCGCCCCTGCGCCGTTCTGATGCGCTCTTTGTCCTTGTCGCTGGCCAGCATAAGGGGTCACAGGCTTCCAAGTCAACCTTGGCTCGGTGGATCAAGGAACCGATTCTTGAAGCCTACCGTTCTTCTGGGCTTCCGATTCCTGCAGGGCTGAAAGCCCATTCTACCAGAGCCGTGGGTGCGTCCTGGGCATTGCGGCACCAGGCTTCGGCTCAGCAGGTGTGTCAGGCGGCTACCTGGTCGAGTCTGCACACTTTCACGAAACACTATCAGGTGCATACCTATGCTTCAGCAGATGCCAGCCTAGGTAGGCGAGTCCTTCAGGCGGCGGTTGCCCACCTGTAAGAGGGGGCCGTTGTCGGCTCTTTTTATTGGGGTATTCTTTTACCCACCCAGGGACTGCTTTTGGACGTCCCAATTGTCTGGGTCTCCCAATGGAGCGACAAAGAAGGGAATTTTGTTTACTTACCGTAAATTCCTTTTCTTCTAGCTCCTATTGGGAGACCCAGCACCCGCCCCTGTTCTCTTCGGGCTGTTGTTCTTTGTGTACACATGTTGTTCATGTTGAATTGTTCTTTTGGTTCATGGTTTCAGTTCTCCGAATATCCTTCGGATTGAATTTACCTTAGACCAATTTATAAGTTTCCTCCTTCCTGCTTTTGCACCAAAACTGAGGAGCCCGTGATGCACGGGAGGGTGTATAGGCAGAGGGGAGGGGTTACACTTTTTAAAGTGTAATACTTTGTGTGGCCTCCGGAGGCAGAAGCTATACACCCAATTGTCTGGGTCTCCCAATAGGAGCTAGAAGAAAAGGAATTTACGGTAAGTAAACAAAATTCCCTTCACCTCTCGGAACAGTGTCTGGAGGCTGTGGTGGCTGCTGCTCGCAATGTTGATGGTAAACAGATCAAGCACCTGACAGAATCTATGGATGGTCGGCTGCTGAGTGTCATCATAAAGAAAGGTGGCTATATTGGTCACTAATTTTTGGGGTTTTGATTTTGCATGTCAGAAATGTTTATTTCTAAGTTTTGTGCAGTTATATCGGTTTACCTGGTGAAAATAAACAAGTGAGATGGGAATATATTTGGTTTTTATTAAGTTGCCTAATAATTCTGCACAGTAATAGTTACCTGCACAAACAGATATCCTCCTAAAGCCCACTTTACACGTTGCAATTAGTTGTACAATCGCATTTGCGATGTGACACGCCCAGGTTGCATACGGGATCTTATGAGATTGCACGTTGGTCGTTCATTTGCTGTCACACGTGCGTTAGTAGTCTATGTTAAATTGATCAATTTTGTGTGCGATCCTTTAGATCATGTGTTCTGTGACGTATGCATTGGGCACCTTTTTTTTTTTTTTATTTATTGACTTGCCAAGCGTGTGTACTGTGTAGGGATGCGTTTTTACTATGTCATCTGCCATTCAGCTCAGCTACATGGCCGCTAACAGCAGACACAGACAGCCATGTAGCAGCGGTGAATGGCAGATGACAGCAGACACAGACAGAGCCGCACTGTCAGAATGACCTCGGGTGAACCTCACCCGACTTCACGGTCATGCTGCGGCTCTGTCTGTGTCGCGCCCTGATTAGCGGTCACCTGTGAAGGACTCACCGGTGACCACTAATCTCCTAAGTGACTGAAGTTAGCAGCCCTCTCTCATACTCACCGATCCCCGATCCCCGGCGCTGCACGGCGTTCACACTGCTCCGGCGGCTTTTACTGTTTTGAAAAAGCCGGCCGCCCATTAAACAATCTCGTATTCCCTGCTTTCCCCGCCCACCGGCGCCTATGACTGGTTACAGTGAGGCACGCCCTTACTCTGAGTGACAGGTGTCACACTGCACCCAATCACAGCAGCCGGTGGGCGTGTCTATACTGTGTAGTGAAATAAATAATTAAATAATTAAAACAAACTGCGTGCGGTCCCCCCCAATTTTAAAACCAGCCAGATAAAGCCATATGGCTGAAGGCTGGTATTCTCAGGATGGGGAGCTCCACGTTATGGGGAGCCCCCCAGCCTAACAATATCAGCCAACAGCCGCCCAGAATTGCCGCATACATTATATGCGACAGTTCTGGGACTGTACCCGGCTCTTCCCGATTTGCCCTGGTGCGTTGGCAAATCGGGGTAATAAGGAGTTATTGGCAGCCCATAGCTGCCAATAAGTCCTAGATTAATCATGTCAGGCGTCTATGAGACACCTTCCATGATTAATCTGTAAATTACAGTAAATAAACACACACACCCGAAAAAATCCTTTATTAGAAATAAAAAACACAAACATATACCCTGGTTAACCACTTTAATCAGCCCCAAAAAGCCCTCCATGTCCGGCGGAATCCAGGATGCTCCAGCGTCGCTTCCAGCGCTGCTGCATGGAGGTGACCGGAGCTGCAGAATACACCGCCGCTCCGGTCACCTCCACGCAGGTAATGAAGACAGCCGCGCGATCAGCTGCTGTCACTGAGGTTACCCGCTGTCACTGGATCCAGCGGTGGCCGCGGGTAACCTCAGTGACAGCTCAGCTGATCGCGCTACTCACCGCCGCTCCTATCACCTCCACGCAGCAACTGAGGTGAGTAGCGCGATCAGCTGAGCTGTCACTGAGGTTACCCGCGGCCACCGCTGGATCCAGTGACAGCGGGTAACCTCAGTGACAGCAGCTGATCGCGCGGCTGTCTTCATTACCTGCGTGGAGGTGACCGGAGCGGCGGTGTATTCTGCAGCTCCGGTCACCTCCATGCAGCAGCGCTGGAAGTGACGCTGGAGCATCCTGGATTCCGCCGGACATGGAGGGCTTTTTGGGGCTGATTAAAGTGGTTAACCAGGGTATATGTTTGTGTTTTTTATTTCTAATAAAGGATTTTTTCGGGTGTGTGTGTTTATTTACTGTAATTTACAGGTTAATCATGGAAGGTGTCTCATAGACGCCTGACATGATTAATCTAGGACTTATTGGCAGCTATGGGCTGCCAATAACTCCTTATTACCCCGATTTGCCAACGCACCAGGGCAAATCGGGAAGAGCCGGGTACAGTCCCAGAACTGTCGCATATAATGTATGCGGCAATTCTGGGCGGCTGTTGGCTGATATTGTTAGGCTGGGGGGCTCCCCATAACGTGGAGCTCCCCATCCTGAGAATACCAGCCTTCAGCCGTATGGCTTTATCTGGCTGGTTTTAAAATTGGGGGGAACCGCACGCAGTTTTTTTTCATTATTTAATTATTTATTTCACTACACAGTATAGACACGCCCACCGGCTGCTGTGATTGGGTGCAGTGTGACACCTGTCACTCAGAGTGGGGGCGTGTCTCACTGTAACCAATCATAGGCGCCGGTGGGCGGGGAAAGCAGGGAATACCAGATTGTTTAATGGGCGGCCGGCTTTTTCAAAACAGTAAAAGCCGCCGGAGCAGTGTGAACGCCGTGCAGCGCCGGGGATCGGGCATCGGTGAGTATATGAGAGAGGGGGATAGACTGACATGGACAGAGAGTGAGGGACAAAGATAGTGACCGACTGACAGAGATTAGTGAATGACAGACATTGTGAGGCGCTTCAGAACGCAGCTTTTCAGCTGTGCTCTGAAGCGGACCTTTTTTAAGCTGCGGTGCAGAGCGCACACCTGCGCACATAGCATCAGACACCAAAATCGTATGAGGGATGTCACACGTTACAATTCACTAGGTTCGTGCAACAAAACGCTCAATTCTAGAGAATGATACGATGTGTTTGTGATCAACGGTTTTGCGTTCAATCCTGATCGCACGTAGCTGTCACACGCAGATACCTCACAAACGATGCCGGATGTGCGTCACTTACAACTTGACCCCAACGACGGATTGTGAGATATATTGAAGCGTGTGTAGCGGGCTTAAGATAGCCAAATCTAAAAAAACCCCTCCAACTTCCAAAAATATTACGGTAAGCTTTAATATTTATGAGTCTTTTGGGTTGATTGAGAACATAGTTGTTGATCAATAATAAAAAAAAAATCCTCTAAAATACAACTTGCCTAATAATTCTGCACACAGTGTAGTTTTGCTTCTTTTATCTTGCTATTCAGATTAGATGTGGAATGGTATAATGGTCTAATTAATATATACTGGATATTTATTGATCTACCGTATTTTTTGGGACCATAAGACGCACTTTTTTCCCCCCAAATGTTGGGGGAAAGTGGGGGGTGTGTCTTATGGTCTGAATATAGGGCTGCGGGGAATGAGGGTGCTGCGGTGGAGCGGGTCATCGGCGGCACAAGCAGGCTGTAGCAGCGCCTGCCGTGACCACGTGGACCTGCTCATTTAATATGCACGCCCATCCTCCCGCCCATCATCTCTCAGCTTGAAGCAGGCACTGACAGGTGGGTGGGGTGATGAGCGAGGGATAAACAGCCGGCCCGCATGATGACCCCTGGCAACTGCAGCCTGGAGTGATCATGTGCGGCTGTATTCACTGCACCCCGCACATCATCATCAGCGCGGGGAGCAGTGAATCAGTACACATTACTCACCGTTCCCCTGCAGCACCGCAATCTCCTCTGGTCTGTGCCGGTCAGCTGACTTGCGTGGAGGCTAGCGCCGCGCACAGCGATGACGTCATCGCTGTGCGCACGTGTCCACACGGGACAGACAGGAGGAGATTGCGTTGGTGCAGGGGAAGGGGGACGGCTCCACTCAGCGGCGCTGCCGCTGACATAGACGGTAAGAGGAGCGGTGCTGCAGGGAGTGAGGTGAGGTAAGGTGAGTATGAACGTTTATTTTTTTTTTATGTGCCACAGGATGCGGCCATACACCAGGATGATGGGGGTATATGAGCAGGATAGGGGTATATTATGAGCAGCCTGGGGAGTATATGAGCAGGTTGGGGAGTATATGAGCAGGATGGGGAGTATATGAGCAGGCTTGGGAGTATATGAGCAGGCTGGGGAGTATATGAGCAGGATGGGGAGTATATGAGCAGCAATGGGGAGTATATGAGCAGCATGGGGAGTATATGAGCAGGCTGGGGAGTATATGAGCAGGCTGGCGAGTATATGAGCAGGATGGGGAGTATATGAGCAGCCTGGGGAGTATATGAGCAGGATAGGGAGTATATGAGCAGCCTGGGGAGTATATGAGCAGCAATGGGGAGTATATGAGCAGCATGGGGAGTATATGAGCAGCATGGGGAGTATATGAGCAGCAATGGGGAGTATATGAGCAGCAATGGGGAGTATATGAGCAGCAATGGGGAGTATATGAGCAGCAATGGGGAGTATATGAGCAGCCTGGGGAGAATATGAGCAGCCTGGGGAGTATATGAGCAGCAATGGGGAGTATATGAGCAGCAATGGAGAGTATATGAGCAGCAATGGGGAGTATATGAGCAGCAATGGGGAGTATATGAGCAGCAATGGGGAGTATATGAGCAGCAATGGGGAGTATATGAGCAGCCTGGGGAGTATATGAGCAGCCTGGGGAGTATATGAGCAGCAATGGGGAGTATATGAGCAGCAATGGGGAGTATATGAGCAGCAATGGGGAGTATATGAGCAGGCTGGGGAGTATATGAGCAAGCTGGGGAGCATATGAGCAGCAATGGGGAGTATATGAGCAGCAATGGGGAGTATATGAGCAGCCTGGGGAGTATATGAGCAGCAATGGGGAGTATATGAGCAGCAATGGGGAGTATATGAGCAGCAATGGGGAGTATATGAGCAGCCTGGGGAGTATATGAGCAGCAATGGGGAGTATATGAGCAGCCTAGGGAGTATATGAGCAGCCTGGGGAGTATATGAGCAGGCTGGGGAGTATATGAGCAGGCTGGGGAGTATATGAGCAGGCTGGGGAGTATATGAGCAGGCTGGGGAGTATATGAGCAGGCTGGGGAGTATATGAGCAGCAATAGGGAGTATATGAGCAGCAATGGGGAGTATATGAGCAGCAATGGGAGTATATGAGCAGCAATGGGGAGTATATGAGCAGCCTGGGGAGTATATGAGCAGCAATGGGGAGTATATGAGCAGGATGGGGAGTATATGAGCAGGACATTACCCCCATAACAGTGTCAGCAGCACATCCTCACCCCATAACAGTGTGTCATGACCACATTTTTTGCTTAAAATTTTATTTTCCCATTTTCCTCCTCTAAAATCAGGGTGCGTCCTATAGTTCGGTGCGTCTTATAGTCCGAAAAATACGGTACTGTTATAATAGTCTATATGTTTGCATCCCGGTAATACTCCTGTGCATATGGCTTCTAAGTAACAATTCTTGCTGTTCAAATTCACATGATTGAATGTATCTTTTGGACTATATGTCTATCTGTTAAGTAATAGTTGTCAATAAAATGATTTACAAAAAGATGGGCTGAACAAAATTGTTGGCACCCCCAACGTAATATTTGGTTGCACACCTTTTGGAATAAATAACTGCAATCAGTCGCTTCCTATATCTCTTTACAAACTTTTACATCTCTCCATTGGAATTTTGGACTCTTCTTTATAAACTGCTCCAGGTCTCTCATATTTGGAGGCGTCTTTCTTCGGCGCTCCATTGGGAGACCCAGACGATTGGGTGTATAGCTACTGCCTCCGGAGGCCACACAAAGCATTACACTAAAAAGTGTAAGGCCCCTCCCCTTCTGGCTATACACCCCCAGTGGGATCACTGGCTCACCAGTTTTCAAGCTTTGTGCGAAGGAGGCACACATCCATGCAATAGCTCCACTGTTTAGTCAGCAGTAGCTGCTGACTATATCGGATGGAAGAAAAGTGGGCCCATATGGGGCCCCCAGCATGCTCCCTTCTCACCCCACTTGTGGTTTGTAAGGTTGAGGTACCTATTGCTGGTACGGAGGCTGGAGCCCACATGCTGTTTTCCTTCCCCATCCCCCTGAGGGGCTCTGAGGAAGTGGGATCTTACCGGCCCCAAAGCCCTGAGGCCGGGCTCCATCCACAGACCCATTGAACCTGCTGGATACGGAGCTGGGTACCGTTCAGGGACATGGCCCTGCACCATTCAGGTACTCTGTGTCCCCGTACACACAGGCACAGCACACTCCAGACTTGCTGGGAGTGCTAGTGCGCCGGGGACAGTAAAGGGTTACAGTCACTGCAGCCTAGCTGAGTGACTTTATGTATTGGGAACTACCGCGCCGGACGCTCCGGGAGCGGCGGCGCGGCTGGGACTTGTAGTGCGCCGGGGACTTAGCGCCGACCGCGCTTTTACGGCGGCGGCGCTTATAAATCCAGTCCCCGGCTTTTGCGGCCTAGCTCCGCTTCGTTCCCGCCCCCACCCTGTCAATCACGGTAGGGGAGAGACGCTGTACAATCGGCAGCGCCGAGGGCTGGAGCCTTATTTACATGCTCCAGCCCTCTCACTGGACACTGTGGGACGCCGGTTTCCCGCTCTGACTTGGGGCACGCCCACGGCCCGCCCCTACTCACACGAGCTGGAGAAGGACGCCGGCAGCCATTCCTGCAGGCCGAGCTGAGAGAACGGACTCTGGGCAACCAGGCACAGGACTGGGGCGACCACACACCCGCTTATAGGCGGGCGGTAAGCGGCACCTGAAGTGCTGACCGCACTAAATACCGCAGTTGTCCATTTGTATTTTATGCTTACACTGCATAGGTCGCTATTTTTGGCTATATGCCCTCTTAGATGGCGACACATCAGCAGCAGGAAAGCAGGGGTGCTAAGGCACAGGCTTTCTATGCTGCTTGTATCTGAGGCACAAAAAAGCCTCAGAGCAGGTTTTTTTCAGTGCTGCAGTGTTAATTTGTTTTGCACTGTATGATCGCTATTCTAGGCTATATTCCCCTAGATGGCTAGTCTACAGCAGCAGAAAAGCAGGGGTGCCATGGCACAGGCTTTCTATGCTGCTTGTATTGCATGTGCGGCAGTGTTCATTTGTACTTTATGCTTGTATGCTATACATTGCACTGTACGGTCGCCATTCTTGGCTCTATACTCCTAGATGGCTAGTCGGCAGCAGCATATAAGCAACACAGGCTTTCGATGCTGTTTTTACTGCATGTGATACTGTTCCACGGCACTGACCCCCATTGTGTGCAATGCTCCCCTGTAGCACTTGGTCAGCCGGGGTCTCTACTAGACGTGGCCAAAGGAACCACCTGTCAACCCTGTCCAAGGACAGGGACGGAGTTGCAGTTTCGGCTGATATATTGTCATGGGATAGAGACTTGCAGTCCAGACAGGCCATGCGCAATCTGGTTCATTGCTCCCTGGCCACCCTCATTTGGAAAAAAATCGGTGCTCCGGGGGGATCCCAGGAGGACTCTCTGTATGAGGAGGCAGACGTAGCTCATCAGGACTTTGATCCTGACACCGCTCTCAATCCGGATACACCGGATGGTGACGCCATAGGGAATGATCCTATAGCGTCCATCAATGGAATGTTGGATCTTTCTCCCTCAACTCCCCCAGCGAAGAGTCAGCCTCACAGCAGGAGAAGTCCCATTTCAGTAGCTCAAACGTATATTGAGTATTTTTCTGGCCACGCTGACTTCAGAGAAGCAGTCCAGGAACACCACGCTTACCAGATAAGCGTTTTCTCCAAACGTATTAAGGATACACGTTATCCCTTTCCCCCTGACGTGGTCAAGCGCTGGACCCAGGGTCCAAAGGTGGATTCTCCAATCTCCAGGCTTCCGGCTAGAGCCATAGTTGCAGTGGAGATGGGACTTCACTTAAAGATGCCATTGACAGACAGATGGACTCTGGTTGAATTCTGTCTATGAGGCTATCGGCGTGTCGGTTGCTCCGGCATTCACAGCCGTATGGGCACCCTAAGCTTTTCAGCTGTTCTTGCGCAGCTGGTCTTGAGCACATGTACATCTGTGTCGCAGGGGCGTCCGTAACCTCGCAATGTCTGCATTGCGACTTACCCTATTAATGCTGTCCTGGAAGGATAGTCGAGGTTTCGGTCCTTCCCAAGCTCGGGCAGGTCCCAATTGTCCTCGTCCAAAAGGGCAAAAAAGCCTCAGAGGGGCTCAGATTCCGGCCGGGCTCAATCACGCCCAAGGAAGCCAGCTGGAGGAACCGCTACCAAGGCGGTCTCCTCATGACTCTCAGCTCTCTCTCTCTCCGCATCCGCGGTTGATGGCAGACTCTCCCGCCTTTGGCGACATTTAGCTGCCACAGGTCACAGACCGGTGGGTGAGGGACATTGTTCTCACGTGCACAGGACAGAGTTCTGTTCTCGTCCTCCGACTCGATTCTTCAAAACCTCCCCACCGAGCCGATGCTCTTCTGCAGGCAGGAGGAGGGTAATCCCTGTTCCTCTTCAGGAACAAGACACGGTTTTACTCCAATCTAGTTGTGGTGCCAAAAAAGGATGGCTTTTTCCTTTCCGTTCTGGACCTAAACCTGCTCAACAAGCACGTGGAGGCCAGGCGGTTCCGGATGAAACCCTCCGCTCCGTCATTGCCTCAATGTCTCAAGGAAATTTCCTAGAATCAATAGACATCAGGATGCGTATCTCCACGTGCCGATTGCTCCAGAGCACCAGCGTTTGCTGCGTTTCGTTATTGAAGACGAGCATCTTCAGTTCGTAGCCCTGCCCTTCGGTCTGGCGACAGCCCCACGGGTTTTCACCAAGGTCATGGCGGCAGTGGTAGCAGTCTTGCACTCTCAGGGACACTCGGTGATCCCTTACTTGGAGGATCTACTTTTCAAGGCACCCTCTCTCAAGGCATGCCAACTCAGCCTGAATGTTACGCTGGAGACTCTCCAGACTTTCGGGTAGATCATCAATTTTGCAAAGTCAAATCTGTCACCGACGCAATCACTAACGTATCTTGGCATGGAGTTTCATACTCTATCAGCGATAGTGAAGCTTCCGCTGAACAAGCAGTGTTCACTACAGACAGGGGTGCAGTCTCTCCTTCAAGGCCAGTCGCACCCCTTAAGGCGCCTCATGCACTTCCTAGGGAAGATGGTGGCAGCCATGGAGGCAGTTCCCTTTGCGCAGTTTCATCTGCGCCCACTTCAATGGGACATTCTCCGCCAATGGGACGGGAAGTCAACGTCCCTAGACAGGAAAGTCTCCCTTTCCCAGGCGGCCAAGGACTCTCTGCAATGGTGGCTTCTTCCCACCTCTTTGTCTCAGGGAAGATCCTTCATACCCCCATCCTGGGCAGTGGTCACGACAGATGCGAGTCTGTCAGGGTGGGGAGCAGTTTTTTCTCCACCACAGGGCTCAGGGGACGTGGACTCAGCAGGAGTCCACCCTTCAGCCCAATGTTCTGGAAATCAGGGCAGTATATCTTGCCCTCCTAGCCTTTCAGCAGTGGCTGGAAGGAAGGTAGATCCGAGTCCAGTCGGACAACTCCACAGCGGTGGCATACATCAACCACCAAGGAGGGACACGCAGTCGGCAAGCCTTCCAGGAAGTCCGGCGGATTCTGATGTGGGTGGAGGACAGAGCATCCACCATATCCGCAGTTCACATCCCGGGCGTAGAAAACTGGGAAGCAGACTTCCTCAGTCGCCAGGGCATGGACGCAGGGGAATGGTCCCTTCACCCGGACGTGTTTCAGGAAATCTGTCGCCGCTGGGGGGTGCCGGACGTCGATCTAATGGCGTCTCGGCACAACAACAAAGTTCCGGCCTTCATGGCGCGGTCTCGCGATCAAAGAGCTCTAGCGGCAGACGCCCTAGTACAAGATTGGTCGCAGTTCCGGCTCCCTTATGTGTTTCCACCTCTGGCACTCTTACCCAGAGTGCTACGCAAGCTCAGGTCCGATTGCAGCCGCGTCATACTCGTCGCCCCAGACTGGCCGAGGAGGGCGTGGTATCCGGATCTGTGGCATCTCACGGTCGGCAAACCGTGGGCACTACCAGACCGACCAGACTTACTGTCCCAAGGGCCGTTTTTCCATCGGAATTCTGCGGCCCTGAACCTGACTGTGTGGCCATTGAATCCTGGATCCTAGCGTCTTCCGGATTATCCCAAGGGGTTGTGGCCACCATGAGGCAGGCTAGGAAGTCCACGTCTGCTAAGATCTACCATAGAACGTGGAAGATTTTCTTATCCTGGTGCTCTGCACAAGGAGTATCCCCCTGGCCATTCCAGTTACCTAATCTTCTTTCCTTCCTGCAAGCCGGGTTGGAAAAGGGCTTGTCGCTCGGCTCCCTTAAGGGACAAGTCTCAGCACTATCCGTGTTTGTTCAGAAGCGTCTAGCACGATTGTCTAAAGTGCGTACGTTCCTGCAGGGCGTTTGTCATATCGTCCCTCCGTACAGGCGGCCATTAGATCCATGGGCTCTAAACAGAGTACTAGTTGCTCTCCAGAAGCCGCCCTTCGAACCTCTGAAGGAGGTTTCCCTTTCACGACTATCACAGAAAGTGGCCTTTCTGGTAGCGATCACGTCTCTTCGGAGAGTGTCCGAGCTAGCAGCGCTGTCATCCAAAGCTCCCTTCCTGGTGTTCCACCAGGACAAGGTAGTGCTGCGCCCCATTCAGGAGTTTCTCCCTAGGGTGGTATCCTCTTTTCATCTTAATCAGGATATCTCCTTGCCTTCCTTTTATCCGTACCCAGTTCATCGGTATGAAAAGGATTTACATTTGTTAGATCTGGTGAGAGCACTCAGAATCTACATTTCCCGCACGGCACCCATGCGCCGCTCGGATGCACTCTTTGTCCTTGTCGCTGGTAAGCGCAAAGGGTCGCAGGCTTCCAAAGCCACCCTGGCTCGATGGATCAGAGAACCAATTCTTGAAGCCTACCGTTCTGCTGGGCTTCCGGTTCCATCAGGGCTGAAGGCCCATTCTACCAGAGCCGTGGGGGCGTCCTGGGCATTGCGACACCAGGCTACGGCTCAACAGGTGTGCCAGGCAGCTACCTGGTCGAGTCTGCACACTTTCACCAAACATTATCAGGTGCATACCTATGCTTCGGCGGACGCCAGCCTAGGTAGAAGAGTCCTGCAGGCGGCAGTTGCCTCCCCGTAGGGGAGGGCTGTCTTCGCAGCTCTAACATGAGGTATTCTTTACCCACCCAGGGACAGCTTTTGGACGTCCCAATCGTCTGGGTCTCCCAATGGAGCGCCGAAGAAGAAGGGAATTTTGTTACTTACCGTAAATTCCTTTTCTTCTAGCTCCTATTGGGAGACCCAGCACCCGCCCTGTTGTCCTTCGGGATTTTTGGTTGTTTTTCGGGTACACATGTTGTTCATGTTGAACGGTTTTCAGTTCTCCGACGTTACTTCGGAGTGAATTTGTTTAAACCAGTTCTTGGCTTTCCTCCTTCTTGCTTTTGCACTAAAACTGGTGAGCCAGTGATCCCACTGGGGGTGTATAGCCAGAAGGGGAGGGGCCTTACACTTTTTAGTGTAATGCTTTGTGTGGCCTCCGGAGGCAGTAGCTATACACCCAATCGTCTGGGTCTCCCAATAGGAGCTAGAAGAAAAGGAATTTACGGTAAGTAACAAAATTCCCTTCTTTCCCATCAGCAATTTCGAGATCTCTCGACAGGTGTCAATGGGATTTAGATCCGGACTCATCGCTGCCACTTCAGAACTCTCCAGCACTTTGTTTGCATCCATTTTTCGGGGCTTCTTGAAGTATGTTTGGTGTCATAGTCCAGCTGGAAGATTCATGACCTAGGACTCAAACCCAGCTTTCTGACACTGGGCACTACATTGCCACACAAAATCCTTTGGTAATCTTCACATTTCATGATGCCTTGCACATAGCCAAGGCCCCCAGTGACAGATGCAACAAAACAACCCCAAAACATCTCTGGATCTCCACCATATTTGACTGTAGGTTATGTGTTCTTTTCTTTGCAGGCCTCATTCCGTTTTCAGTATACAGTAGAATGATTTGCTTTATCAAAAAGCTCTATCTTGGTCTCATCTGTCCACAAGACACTTTCCCAGAAGGATTTTGGTGTACTCATGTACATTTTGGCAAACTGTATTGTAGCTTTTTTATGTCTCTGTATCAGCAGTGGTGTCCTCCTGGGTCTCCTACAATAGCGTTCCATTTCAATCAATTGTGGACTGATAGTTTGCGCTGACACTGATGCCCCCTGAGCCTGCAGGACAGCTTGAATTTCTGTGGAACTTGATTGGGGCTTTTCCACCATCCGGACTATCTTGCATTGCAACTTTTCATCAATTTTTCTCTGCCGTGCATGTCCAGGGAGATTAGCTACAGTGCCATTGGTTGTGAACTTCTTGATTTATGTTGCGCACCGTGGAGAAAGCAACATCAAGATCTCTGGAGATGGACTTGTAACCTTGAGATTGCTGATGTTTTTCAACAATTTTGTTTCTCAAGTCCTCAGACAGTTCTCTTCAACTCTTTCTGTTTTCCATGATTAGTGTGACAAACACAGACACACAATGCAAAGATTGAGTCAACTTCTCCCCTTTTTATCTGGTTTCAGGTGTGATTTCTATATGGCCCACTCCTGTTACTTGCCACAAGTGAGTTTGAACGAACATCACATGCTTGAAACCAAGTTGTTTACCCTTAGGGGTACTTTGCACGCTGCAACATCGCGAGCCGATTGTAGCGATGCCGAGCGTGATAGTACCCACCCCTGTCGCAGATGCGATCTCTTGTGATAGCTGCCGTAGCGAACATTATTGCTACGGCAGCTTCACACGCACTTACCTGCCCTGCGACGTCGCTCTGGCCGGCGACCCGCCTCCTTCCTAAGGGGGCAGGTCGTGTGGCATCACAGCGACGTCACATGGCAGGCGGCCAATAGAAGCGGAGGGGCGGACATGAGCAGGATGTAAACATCCCGCCCACCTCCTTCCTTCTTCATTGCAGGCGGGACGCAGGTAAGGAGATGTTCCTCGCTCCTGCGGCTTCATACACAGTGATGTGTGCTGCCACAGGAACGAGGAACAACATCGTACCTGTCGCTGCAGCGAAATTATGGAAATGACCGACACTACACAGATCACCGATTTTCGACGCTTTTGCGATCGTTTATAGGCGCATCTAGGCTTTACACGTTGCAACGTCGTTACCAGCGCCGGATGTGCGTCGCTTTCGATTTGACCCCGACGAGATCGCAGTAGCGATGTCGCAACGTGCAAAGTACCCCTTAGTGTTACAAAGGCCCATTTTTGGGGTTCTGTGTGAAATTATGTCCAATTTGCCTTTTCTCTCTTGTTTTTTTGTGTTTTTTTCCAATATGCAGAAAGGAAATAAACATGTATAACAAGTGTGTAATTACAATCAGTTTCCCAAAGAAATACTTCATTTTCTGGAACAATTTCAAGGGTGCCAACACTTTCTGCCGTGTCTGTATATGGCTATCAAGTTTAGTATGAATTAATTTTATACTTCTGGTTTCATTTATATATGATAAGTTAAAAAATTGTTTGAATTTACCCATTCATTATGTATAACGTTATGTGCATTGTTTTCTTTCTCATGTCATTTTGTTTGTAGGAGCGGAGTTAACATTTAACTACAACCTTGACTGTCTCGGGAATGGCCGGACAGAATGTCATTGTGGGGCGGAAAACTGCAGTGGCTTCTTGGGGGTACGACCTAAAGTAAGTACATCCATGGGGTTACTATTTACATGAAGGTGATAGAAACATGTTCAGCATTGTGTCTTTTTACGGTTGACCACAGATCGGTTTTAGGACTCATGCACCCAGCAGAGAACTATCACAATTGTCTACATTTTGGGGGAGGGGGTGTTTAGGTTCAGTCCCCACTCCTTTTGGGAACACAGTTAAGTAGATGATGGTGCAGATCGATTCGCAGGACCAATTCCAGCCACCAGGTGAGTAATTTGTGGCTGTCGGATGTGAGCCCTGCGATCTTCTTTTTACCTTCCAGCTCCTCTTTTGATTAGCCACACCGGTACAATGTCATAGTTGAGGCATGACACACATGTGACGTCGCACCAAATTGGCTTTCAAAATAAGCCACAGATTCCCAGAGGTAAGAGGTTATTCTGAGGGCTCCCGTCCGATGAACACAGAATACTGACTTGGCCGCTGAACTGGGTCCTGAAAATCGATTTCAACTATCCCTAACCCAACATGGAGTGTCCAGTTTTGGGCGATTCTCACATATACCCCACCTCCTTACAGCTCAAGAGTAAAAACTCACCAAATACTTAACGTCTGCATGTGGCCTAAAGTATTGCCTCCCTCCGGTCACCTTACTACATTCTTATATATTATATGTCCTTAACCCTTCCTCCTGAGGGCATTTTTAGTTTTTCTATTCTTTTTTAGAGATGGTCGGCCCCGGAGATGTTCAGGTTCGGCAAGTCCGAGCTTTCAAGTTGTTGTCCTCTACGTGTGTGCCGGGTAGCCGTTAACTCTGGTAAACTTACAGAGGTCACCTGAGGTGACAGCTGGACGACATGAACTGCGGTGACCTCACTGACATAACCGCAGGTCGCGTGGTGCATCAGCCAATCACAGCCATGCCATGCCAGTACTATTCTGATATTTTTCACGAATAACAAACCTAATGCAAGTCAAGGGGAACCTAAGCATTTTTCTTGTCATGACGAATACTGAAATAGTACTCGGTATTCAGTAAGCATTAACCGATCACGAATAGTTACTGTTCGCCTATCACTACAGACAACCCTTCGGCACCCTACCATTGTGTTAGGGGGAGGAGTAGTTGATGGCTGGACAGAGGGCACCGTCCCACATCTAACCACTCCACTTCTGTCAATCTGTGTTTTTCGGATTATAAGACGTACTTGTCCTCCCAAGAATTTGGCGAGGAAAATGAGTGGTGCGTCTTATAATCCGAATGTAGCTTACAGAGGGGTGGTGGAGCGGGGTCACAGCAGGCAGGGGAGTTGCTGCGGTAGTGCAATGTGCTGCGGGTGGTGAGACAGGGGCCACCAGTTTGAAAATGTTGGCGGTGTGGGCTTCAAATAATGGTGCCCAGAGTCGGCGCGTGCGCAGATTGCACTCCCAGTTCAAGATCTCATCTGTGCACGCGTCGACTCCGGCCCATTGATCTCCCTGCAGCGGACTTAAGGAAACTGGTGCCCGGGGGTGGCGCGTGTGCAGATGAGAACGTGGCTTGTCATTGAGTCGATAGCTTAATCTGCGCGCGCACCGACTCTGGGTGCCATTTCTTTGAAGCCTGCACCACTGACAGTTTCTGGATGTTCCTCCTGCCTCACAGCGCCCGCAGCGATCATCTGGGACACCCGCTGCACCGTCCGCAGCATCGCTCTGCCTCCTGTAACCCCGCTTCACCACCGCTGACGCTCCCCTCCGGTAAGACACCACCGGATTATAAGACGGACGCCATATTTTCTTATATCACTTTTTCTTTGTCGCTCCATTGGGAGACCCAGACAATTGGGTGTATAGCTTCTGCCTCCGGAGGCCACACAAAGTATTACACTTAAAAGTGTAAAGCCCCTCCCCTTCTGCCTATACACCCCCCGTGCATCACGGGCTCCTCAGTTTTTATGCTTTGTGCGAAGGAGGCTGACATCCACGCATAGCTCCACATCTTAGTCAGCAGCAGCTGCTGACTAGGTCGGATGGAAGAAAAGAGGGCCCATAACAGGGCCCCCAGCATGCTCCCTTCTCACCCCACTCTGGTCGGCGATGTTGTTAAGGTTGAGGTACCCATTGCGGGTACATAGGCAGGAGCCACATGCTGTTTTCCTTCCCCATCCCTTTCAGGGCTCTGGGTGAAGTGGGATCCTAATCGGTCTCCAGGCACTGGGACCGTGCTCCCTCCGCAGCCCCTGGGGATTCTGCTGGACTGGAGCTGAGTATCGTCAGGGACAAGGCCCTGCAACTGTGAGGTACTCTGTGTCCCCGTGGGGACCGCGTATGGATCGCTTGTGCCACACACACTGCAGCACTGCTGGGTGTGTTAGTGCGCCGGGGACTACCGCGCCGGCCGTGCTTATTTGCCGGCCGTGCTTATAACTTTAGTCCCCGGCTTTTGCGGCCTAGTTTCGCTTATTCCCGCCCACAGGCCTGCCAGTCAGGGGAAGGGCGGGACGCTGCACAGGACGGCAGTGCTGAGGGCTGGAGCATACCTAGTATCCTCCTCCCCCCTCACTCAGCACAGTGGGGCACTAGATTCCCGCACTTTTCAAGGGCACGCCCACGGCCCCCTCCTCTCCACAGAACGCCGGCAGCCATTCCTGTCAGCACTTCAGACCGGAGAGGACAACAGGGAGGCTCAGGCAGGGAATCTGATGATCACACAACCGCTTTGAGCGGTCGGTAAGCAGCACCTGTGGTGCTGGCCCCACTGAGTACCGAAGTGTATATATATATATAGGCTTATATGCTATACATTACACTGTATGGTCGCACTGTTGATTTTTGGCTATATACCCTCCTGGATTGTATCAGAGGAGACAACAGCATGTCGTCCGCAAAAAGCAAGGGTGACAAAGCACAGGCTTACTTTGCAACCTGTACCTCATGTGCGGCTATCCTACCGGCAGGTTCCACTGACCCGCATTGTGTGCAATGCTCGGCCCCTGTGGCTCTTACTCAGCCGGAGCCTCTGCTACTGGTGGCCCAGGTGGAACCACCTGCTACCACTGTCCAGGTGACAGGGACGGAGTTTGCAGTATTTGCTGACAAACTGTCTGAGAGTATGGATAAATGGTCTGCTAAGATACTAGAAGCCTTACAGTCCAGACTGGTGATTCAGGCCCCGGGCACTGTTCAATCAGTGGCCCAAGGCACCCCTCAATTGGAGCAGCAAAGTGCTCCTGGGGTGACCCACAGGTCCCAGGGTGAGGTCCCTGACACGGACCGCAGTCCCAGGCCGCCTAAGCGGGCTCGCTGGGAAATTCACTCGACTTCATCACACTGCTCAGGGTCTCAGCAAAGACTCTCTGGAAGATGAAGAGGAGGTAGCAGATCAGGATTCTGATCCTGAGATCGCGCTCAACCTAGATACACCTGAAGGTGACGCCATAGTGAATGATCTTATAGCGTCCATCAATCAGGTATTGGATATTTCTCCCCCAGCTCCTACAATGGAGGAGTCAGCTTCTCAGGAGAAATTCCGTTTCAGGTTTCCCAAGCGTACATTGAGTACGTTTCTGGATCACTCTGACTTCAGAGACGCAGTCCAGAAACACCGGGCTTGTCCAGATAAGCGTTTTTCCAAGCGCCTTAAGGATACACGTTATCCCTTCCCCCCTGACGTTGTCAAGGGCTGGGCTCAGTGTCCTAAGGTGGATCCTCCAATCTCCAGACTGGCGGCTAGATCCATAGTTGCAGTGGAAGATGGGGCTTCACTCAAAGATGCCACTGACAGACAGATGGAGCTATGGTTGAAATCCATCTATGAAGCTATCGGCGCGTCTTTTGCTCCAGCATTCGCAGCCGTATAGGCACTCCAAGCTATCTCAGCTTGTCATGCACAGATTACACGGTCACACGTTCATCTGCTCCGCAAGTGATGCCCTTAACCACTCAGGCGTCGGCGTTTGCGTCCTACGCCATTAATGCTGTCCTGGACTCTGCGAGCCGTACGGCGGTAGCATCCGCCAATTCGGTGGTAGTCCGCAGGGCCATGTGGCTACGTGAATGGAAGGCAGACTCTGCTTCCAAAAAGTTCTTAACCTGTTTGCCATTTTCTGGCGGCCGCCTGTTTGGCGAGGAATTGGATGAAATCATTAAACAATCCAAGGGAAAGGACTCATCCTTACCCCAGGCCAAACCAAACAGACCTCAACCACGAACGGTACAATCGAGGTTTCGGTCCTTTCGGACCGCGGGCAGGTCTCAATTCTCCTCGTCCAACAGGCCACAGAAGGGTCAGAGGAACTCCGATTCATGGCGGTCTAAGTCACGTCCTAAAAAGACCGCCGGAGGAACCGCTCCCAAAGCGGCCTCCTCATGACTTTCAGTCTCCTCACACCGCATCCTCGGTCGGTGGCAGGCTCGCCCGCTTTTGCGACACCTGGCTGCCACAAGTAAAAGACCGATGGGTGAGAGACATTCTATCTCACGGTTACAGGATAGAGTTCAGCTCTCGTCCTCCGACTCGATTCTTCAGAACATCTTCGCCCCCCGAGAGAGCCGATGCTCTTCTGCAGGCGGTGTGCACGCTGAACGCGGAAGGAGTGGTGATCCCTGTTCCTCTTCAGCAGCAGGGTCACGGTTTTTACTCCAACTTGTTCGTGGTGCCGAAAAAGGACGGATCCTTCCGTCCTGTTCTGGACCTCAAACTGCTCAACAAACATGTAAAAACCAGGCGGTTCCGGATGGAATCGCTCCGCTCCGTCATCGCCTCAATGTCCCAAGGAGATTTCCTAGCATCAATCGACATCAAAGATGCTTATCTCCAGGCCTGGCGACAGCCCCACGGGTCTTCACCAAGGTCATGGCAACAGTGGTAGCAGTCCTACACTCTCAAGGACACTCGGTGATCCCTTACTTAGACGATCTGCTTGTGAAGGCACCCCCTCAAGTGGCATGCCAACACAGCCTGAACATTGCTCTGGAGACTCTCCAGAGCTTCGGGTGGATCATCAATTTTCCAAAGTCAAATCTGACACCGGCCCAATCACTGACTTATCTTGGCATGGAGTTTCATACCCTCTCAGCGATAGTGAAACTTCCGCTGGACAAACAGCGTTCACTACAGACAGGGGTGCACTCTCTCCTTCAAGGCCAGTCACACCCCCTGAGGCGCCTCATGCACTTCCTAAGGAAGATGGTGGCAGCAATGGAGGCAGTTCCTTTTGCACAGTTTCATCTGCGTCCTCTTCAATGGGACATTCTCCGCAAATGGGACAGGAAGTCGACGTCCCTCGACAGAAACGTCTCCCTTTCGCGGGCAGCCAAGGCTTCCCTTCAGTGGTGGCTTCTCCCCACTTCTCTGTCGAAGGGGAAATCCTTCCTACCCCCATCCTGGGCGGTGGTCACGACGGACGCGAGCCTGTCAGGGTGGGGAGCGGTTTTTCTCCACCACAGGGCTCAGGGTACTTGGACTCAGACAGAGTCCTCCCTTCAGATCAATGTTCTGGAGATAAGGGCAGTGTATCTTGCCCTAAAGGCGTTCCAGCCGTGGCTGGAAGGCAAGCAGATCCGAATTCAGTCGGACAACTCAACAGCGGTGGCATACATCAACCATCAAGGCGGCACACGCAGTCGGCAAGCCTTCCAGGAAGTCCGGCGGATTCTGCTGTGGGTGGAAGCCACAGCCTCCACCATATCCGCAGTTCACATCCCGGGCGTAGAAAACTGGGAAGCAGACTTTCTCAGTCGTCAGGGCATGGACGCAGGGGAATGGTCCCTTCACCCGGACGTGTTTCAGGAGATCTGTTGCCGCTGGGGGATGCCGGACGTCGACCTAATGGCGTCCCGGCACAACAACAAGGTCCCGACATTTATGGCGCGGCCTCAAGATCACAGAGCTCTGGCGGCAGACGCCTTAGTTCAGGATTGGTCGCAGTTTCAACTCCCTTATGTGTTTCCTCCTCTGGCACTGTTGCCCAGAGTGTTACGCAAGATCAGGTCCGATTGCCGCCGCGCCATCCTCGTCGCTCCAGACTGGCCGAGGAGGTCGTGGTACCCGGATCTGTGGCATCTCACGGTGGGCCAACCGTGGGCACTGCCAGACCGACCAGACTTGCTGTCTCAAGGGCCGTTTTTCCATCTGAATTCTGCGGCCCTCAACCTGACTGTGTGGCCATTGAGTCCTGGATCCTAGCGTCATCAGGGTTATCTCAAGAGGTCATTGCCACTATGAGACAGGCTAGGAAACCAACGTCCGCCAAGATCTACCACAGGTCGTGGAGGATATTCCTATCTTGGTGCTCTGCTCAGGGTTTTTCTCCCTGGCCATTTGCCTTACCCACTTTTCTGTCATTCCTTCATTCCGGACTGGAAAAGGGTTTGTCGCTCGGCTCTCTTAAGGGACAGGTTTCAGCGCTCTCTGTATTTTTTTCAGAAGCGCCTAGCCAGACTTCCACAGGTACGCACGTTCCTGCAGGGGGTTTGTCATATAGTCCCTCCTTACAAGCGCCCGTTAGAACCCTGGGATCTGAACAGGGTGCTGATGGCTCTTCAGAAATCACCGTTCGAGCCAATGAAGGATATTTCTCTTTCACGCCTTTCGCAGAAAGTGGTTTTCCTAGTAGCAGTCACTTCACTTCGGAGAGTGTCCGAGCTGGCAGCGCTGTCATACAAAGCTCCTTTCCTGGTTTTCACCAGGACAAGGTGGTTCTGCGTCCGGTTCCGGAATTTCTCCCTAAGGTGGTATCCCCCTTTCATCTCAATCGGGATATCTCCTTACCCTCTTTTTGTCCTCATCCAGTTCACCAATGTGAAAAGGATTTGCACTTGTTAGATCTGGTGAGAGCACTCAGACTATACATTTCTCGTACGGCGCCCCTGCGCCGCTCGGATGCACTCTTTGTCCTTGTCGCTGGCCAGCGTAAAGGGTCACAGGCTTCCAAATCAACCCTGGCTCGGTGGATCAAGGAACCAATTATCGAAGCTTACCGATCGTCGGGGCTTCCGGTTCCCTCAGGGCTGAAGGCCCATTCTACTAGGGCCGTGGGTGCGTCCTGGGCTTTGCGGCACCAGGCTACGGCTCAGCAGGTGTGTCAGGCGGCTACCTGGTCGAGCCTGCACACTTTCACGAAACACTATCAGGTGCATACCTATGCTCGGCAGATGCCAGCCTAGGTAGGCGAGTCCTTCAGGCGGCGGTTGCCCACCTGTAGGTAGGGGCCGTTTTACGGCTCTATTACGAGGTATTATTTTACCCACCCAGGGACTGCTTTTGGACGTCCCAATTGTCTGGGTCTCCCAATGGAGCGACAAAGAAGAAGGGAATTTCTTCGGCGCTCCATTGGGAGACCCAGACGATTGGGTGTATAGCTACTGCCTCCGGAGGCCACACAAAGCATTACACTAAAAAGTGTAAGGCCCCTCCCCTTCTGGCTATACACCCCCAGTGGGATCACTGGCTCACCAGTTTTCTGCTTTGTGCGAAGGAGGTCAGACATCCACGCATAGCTCCACTGTTTAGTCAGCAGTAGCTGCTGACTATATCGGATGGAAGAAAAGAGGGCCCATACTAGGGCCCCCAGCATGCTCCCTTCTCACCCCGCTTGTGGTTTGTAAGGTTGAGGTACCTATTGCTGGTACGGCGGCTGGAGCCCACATGCTGTTTTCCTTCCACATCCCCCTGAGGGGCTCTGAGGAAGTGGGATCTTACCGGCCCCAAAGCCCTGAGGCCGGGCTCCATCCACAGACCCATAGAACCTGCTGGATACGGAGCTGGGTACCGTTCAGGGACATGGCCCTGCACCATTCAGGTACTCTGTGTCCCCGTACACACAGGCACAGCACACTCCAGACTTGCTGGGTGTGCTAGTGCGCCGGGGACAGTAAAGGGTTACAGTCACTACAGCCTAGCTGAGTGACTTTATGTATGGGGAACTACCGCGCCGGACGCTCCGGGAGCGGCGGCGCGGCTGGGACTTGTAGTGCGCCGGGGACTTAGCGCCGACCGCGCTTTTACGGCGGCGGCGCTTATAAATCCAGTCCCCGGCTTTTGCGGCCTAGCTCCGCTTCGTTCCCGCCCCCACCCTGTCAATCAGGGTAGGGGAGAGACGCTGTACAATCAGCAGCGCCGAGGGCTGGAGCCTTATTTACATGCTCCAGCCCTCTCACTGGACACTGTGGGACGCCAGTTTTCCGCTCTGACTTGGGGGCACGCCCACGGCCCGCCCCTACTCACACGAGCTGGAGAAGGACGCCGGCAGCCATTCCTGCAGTCCGAGCTGAGAGATCGGACTCTGGGCGACCAGGCACAGGACTAGGGCGACCACACACCCGCTTATAGGCGGGCGGTAAGCGGCACCTGAGGTGCTGACCCCACTAAATACCGCAGTTGTCCATTTGTATTTTTATGCTTACACTGCATAGGTCGCTATTTTTGGCTATATGCCCTCTTAGATGGCGACACATCAGCAGCAGGAAAGCAGGGGTGCTAAGGCACAGGCTTTCTATGCTGCTTGTATGGCATGTACTGAAGTGTTCATGTGTATTTATGCTTGTATGCTATACACTGCACTGTACGGTCGCTAGTCTGGGCTATTTTCGCCTAGAATGACTAGACTACAGCAGCAGAAAAGCAGGGGTGCTGAGGCACAGGTTTTTTCTATGCTGCTTGTATTGCAGGGGTTGCAGTGTTCATTTGTACTTATGCTTGTATGCTATACATTGCACTGTATGGTCGATATTCTGGGCTATATTCCCCTAGATGGCTAGTCTACAGCAGCAGAAAAGCAGGGGTGCCAAGGCACAGGCTTTCTATGCTGCTTGTATTGCATGTGCTGCAGTGTTCATTGTACTTTATGCTTGTATGCTATACATTGCATTGTACGGTCGCCATTCTTGGCTCTATGTCCTAGATGGCTAGTCGGCAGCAGCATATAAGCAACTCGGGCTTTCGATGCTGTTTTTACTGCATGTGATACTGTTCCACGGCACTGAACCCCATTGTGTGCAATGCTCCCCCGGGAGCACTTGGTCAGCCGGGGTCTCTACTAGACGTGGCCAAAGGAACCACCTGTCAACCCTGTCCAAGGACAGGGATGGAGTTGCAATGGGATAGAGACTTGCAGTCCGGACAGGCCATGGGCAATCTGGATCATTGCTCCCTGGCCACCCTCATTGGGAATAAAATCGGTGCTCCGGGGGGGGTCCCAGGAGGCTCTCTGTATGATAAGGCAGACGTAGCTGATCAGGACTTTGATCCTGACAACGCTCTCAATCCGGATACACCGGATGGTGACGCCATAAGGAATGATCCTATAGCGTCCATCAATGGAATGTTGGATCTTTCTCCCTCAGCTCCCCCAGCGGAGGAGTCAGCTTCACAGCAGGAGAAGTCCCATTTCAGTAGCTCAAACGTAGATTGAGTATTTTTCTGGCCACGCTGACTTCAGAGAAGCAGTCCAGGAACACCACGCTTACCAGATAAGCGTTTTCTCCAAACGTATTAAGGATACACGTTATCCTTTTCCCCCTGACGTGGTCAAGCGTGGGACCCAGGGTCCAAAGGTGGATTCTCCAATCTCCAGGCTTGCGGCTAGAGCTATAGTTGCAGTGGAGATGGGACTTCACTTAAAGATGCCAGACAGATGGACTCTGGTTGAAATCTGTCTATGAGGCTATCGGCGTGTCGGTTGCTCCGGCATTTACAGCCGTATGGGCACCCTAAGCTTTTCAGCTGTTCTTGCACAGCTGGTCTTGAGCATATGTACATTTGTGCCGCAGGGGCGTCCGTAACCTCGCAATGTCTGCATTGCGACTTACCCTATTAATGCTGTCCTGGAAGGACAGTCGAGGTTTCGGTCCTTCCCAAGCTCGGGCAGGTCCCAATTGTCCTCGTCCAAAAGAGCTGAAAAGCCTCAGAGGGGCTCAGTTTCCGGGGGCTCAATCACGCCCAAGGAAGGCAGCCGGAGGAACCGCTACCAAGGCGGTCTCCTCATGACTCTCAGCTCTCTCATCTCTCCGCATCCGCGGTTGATGGCAGACTCGCTCGCCTTTGCGACATTTAGCTGCCACAGGTCACAGACCGGTGGGTGAGGGACATTGTGCCCACGTGCACAGGACAGGGTTCTGTTCTCGTCCTCCGACTCGATTCTTCAGAACGTCCCCACCTCCCCACCGAGCCGATGCTCTTCTGCAGGCAGAAGGAGTGGTAATCCCTGTTCCTCTTCAGGAACAAGACACGGTTTTCCTCCAATCTGGTTGTGGTGCCAAAAAAGGATGGCTCTTTCCGTTCCGTTCTGGACCTAAAACTGCTCAACAAGCACGTGGAGGCCAGGCGGTTCCGGATGAAACCCTCCGCTCAGTCATTGCCTCAATGTCTCAAGGATATTTCCTAGCATCAATAGACATCAAAGATGCTTATCTCCACGTGCCGATTGCTACAGAGCACCAATGTTTTCTACGTTTCGTGATGGGAGACGACCATCTTCAGTTCGTAGCTCTGCCATTCGGTCTGGCGACAGCCCCACGGGTGTTCACCAAGGTCATGGCGGCAGTGGTAGCAGTCTTGCACTCACAGGGACACTCTGTGATCCCTTACTTGGACGATCTACTTGTCAAGGCACCCTCTCAAGAGGCATGCCAACTCAGCCTGAATGTTGCGCTGGAGACTCTCCAGACGTTCGGGTGGATCATCGACTTCTCAAAGTCAAACCTGTCACCGACCCAATCACTAACGTATCTTGGCATGGTGTTTCATACCCTCTCAGCGCTAGTGAAGCTTCCGCTGGACAAGCAGCGGTCACTACAGACTGGGGTGCAGACTCTCCGTCAAGGTCAGTCGCACTCCTTAAGACGCCTCATGCACTTCCTCGGGAAGTTGGTGGCGGCAATGGAGGCGGTTCCGTTTGCGCAGTTTCATCTGCGTCCTCTTATTGGGACATTCTCCGCCAATGGGACGGGAAGTCAACATCCCTGAACAGGAAAGTATCCTTTTCACAGAAGGACTCTCTGCAATGGTGGCTTCTTCCCACCTCATTATCACAGGGAAGATCCTTCCTACCACCGTCTTGGGCGGTAGTCACGACAGACGCGAGTCTGTCAGGGTGGGGAGCAGTTTTTCTCCACCACAGGGCTCAGGGTACGTGGACTCAGCAGGAGTCCACCCTTCAGATCCATGTTCTGGAAATCAGAGCAGTGTATCTTGCCCTACTAGCCTTCCAGCAGTGGCTGGAAGGAAAGCAGATCCGACTTCAGTCGGACAACTCCACAGCGGTGGCATACATCAATCACCAAGGAGGGACACGCAGTCGGCAAGCCTTCCAGGAAGTCCGGCGGATTCTGATGTGGGTGGAAGCCACGGCCTCCACCGTATCCGCAGTTCACATCCCCGGCGTAGAAAACTGGGAAGCAGACTTCCTCAGCCGCCAGGGCATGGACGCAGGGGAATGGTCCCTTCACCCGGACGTGTTTCAGGAAATCTGTAGCCGCTGGGGAAGGCCGGACGTCGACTTAATGGCGTCCAGGCACAACAACAAGGTCCCAACCTTCATAGCACGGTCTCGCGATCACAGAGCTCTGGCGGCAGACGCCTTAGTGCAAGATTGGTCGCAGTTCCGGCTCCCTTATGTGTTTCCACCTCTGGCACTCTTGTCCAGAGTGCTACGCAAGATCAGATCCGACTGCAGCCGCGTCATACTCGTCGCCCCAGACTGGCCACGGAGGGCGTGGTATCCGGATCTGTGGCATCTCACGGTCAGCCAACCGTCGGCACTACCAGACCGACCAGACTTACTGTCCCAAGGGCCGTTTTTCCATCGGAATTCTGCGGCCTTGAACCTGACTGTGTGGCCATTGAGTCCTGGATCCTAGGGTCTTCAGGATTATCCCAAGGGGTCGTTGCCACCATGAGACAGGCTAGGAAGCCCACGTCCGCTAAGATCTACCACAGAACGTGGAGCATATTCTTATCCTGGTGCTCTGCTCAGGGAGTGTCTCCCTGGCCTTTTGCATTGCCTACCTTTCTTTCTTTCCTGCAATCTGGGTTAGAAAAAGGTTTGTCGCTCGGCTCCCTTAAAGGGCAAGTCTCGGCGCTATCCGTCTTTTTTCAAAAGCGTCTAGCACGACTTCCTAAGGTGCGCACGTTCCGGCAGGGGGTTTGTCATATTGTACCCCCGTACAAGCGGCCGTTAGATCCATGGGATCTGAACAGGGTACTAGTTGCCCTCCAGAAGCCGCCCTTCGAGCCTCTGAGGGAGGTTTCACTTTCTAGACTATCACAGAAAGTGGCTTTTCTGGTAGCGATCACATCTCTTCGGAGAGTGTCTGAGCTAGCAGCGCTGTCATCCAAGGCTCCTTTCCTGGTCTTCCACCAGGACAAGGTAGTGCTGCGCCCCATTCAGGAGTTTCTCCCGAAGGTGGTATCCTCTTTTCATCTTAATCAGGATATCTCTTTGCCTTCTTTTTGTCCTCATGCAGTTCATCGGTATGAGAAGAATTTACATTTGTTAGATCTGGTGAGAGCACTCAGAATCTACATTTCCCGCACGGCGCCCCTGCGCCGCTCCGATGCACTCTTTGTCCTTGTCGCTGGTAAGCGCAAAGGGTCGCAGGCTTCCAAAGCCACCCTGGCTCGATGGATCAAAGAACCAATTCTTGAAGCCTACCGTTCTGCTGGGCTTCCGGTTCCATCAGGGCTGAAGGCCCATTCTACCAGAGCCGTGGGTTCGTCCTGGGCATTGCGACACCAGGCTACGGCTCAACAGGTGTGCCAGGCAGCTACCTGGTCGAGTCTGCACACTTTCACCAAACATTATCAGGTGCATACCTATGCTTCGGCGGACGCCAGCCTAGGTAGAAGAGTCTTGCAGGCGGCAGTTGCCTCCCCGTAGGGGAGGGCTGTCTTCGCAGCTCTAACATAAGGTATTTCTTTACCCACCCAGGGACAGCTTTTGGACGTCCCAATCGTCTGGGTCTCCCAATGGAGCGCCGAAGAAGAAGGGAATTTTGTTACTTACCGTAAATTCCTTTTCTTCTAGCTCCTATTGGGAGACCCAGCACCCGCCCTGTTGTCCTTCCGGATTTTTGGGTTTTTTCGGGTACACATGTTGTTCATGTTGAACGGTTTTTCAGTTCTCCGATGTTACTCGGAGTGAATTTGTTTAACCAAGTTATTGGCTTTCCTCCTTCTTGCTTTTGCACTAAAACTGGTGAGCCAGTGATCCCACTGGGGGTGTATAGCCAGAAGGGGAGGGGCCTTACACTTTTTAGTGTAATGCTTTGTGTGGCCTCCGGAGGCAGTAGCTATACACCCAATCGTCTGGGTCTCCCAATAGGAGCTAGAAGAAAAGGAATTTACGGTAAGTAACAAAATTCCCTTCTTTGTTTACTTACCGTAAATTCCTTTTCTTCTAGCTCCAATTGGGAGACCCAGCACCCGCCCCTGTTCCCTTCGGGCTGTTGTTCTTTGGGTACACATGTTGTTCATGTTGAATGGTTTCAGTTCTCCGAAATTCCTTCGGATTGAATTTACTTTAAACCAATTTATAATTTTTCCTCCTTCTTGCTTTTGCACCAAAACTGAGGAGCCCGTGATGCACGGGGGGTGTATAGGCAGAGGGGAGGGGCTTTACACTTTTAAGTGTAATACTTTGTGTGGCAGAAGCTATACACCCAATTGTCTGGGTCTCCCAATTGGAGCTAGAAGAAAAGGAATTTACG